>NC_061468.1:12100000-12254882 GCF_022581195.2 Helicoverpa zea
GGGCTGACTTTAATGCTGCAACAGTAGTTCGCCATCATGTTGGCATTCCAATGACCCTGGGACCGCTTTTCCCATAGATTTTTGAAAAATCTTTCTGATATTGATATGTACGTGTTTTATCTATTAAATAACACATAAATGATTCCTGTTCACATTTTGGAATGAAATGAAATGAAATGAAATCGTTTATTTTGCAAGTTGGACATAAAATCACTTTTACACGTCATTTTTAAGAACGCTGAGGTCGGCATTTCCTAATGACTGATCCCTGAGAAGAAATGCCGAAACAAACTCAAGGGTCATAGTCTCTTTTAAAGTCCAAACATGTTATAAATCAAATAATATTAGGTGTGAGTGTCACCATGTACGCGGTCTGGAATGGCCTTTTGAGGAAAGAGCCACATCAGGCTGGAGCTGACCAGTCCCAACAGACGGCACGCATGTATCAGTCGTCGTGTAGCTCAACCATATCTTAGGGAGCTCAACGACCTGTCACACGACGATACCAGATCTGCAGAACATTTGCGTAGGCCATTCAAAAATACTCAAACCCGCCAGACAGTATTTATGTTATAAGAATATATAATGTTGCTCGCATACACGATACTCACATTCACAATAATAATAAATAATAAAAAAAATACAATTATAATATATAAATGTCAAAAAAAAATGTCATTAATAAAATGTTATCTGATGATATTATAATAATATTTAAATGTCAAAAGAACAATACACAGGCATTTGAAAAGATATCACTCACTAAGCGAGCAGCTCATTCCCAAGCTTCTTTATCATTTAAATAATCAGATATTTTGTAATATCCTTTTTTCAAAAGTTTGGATTTTATATGATTTTTAAATTTCTTAATAGGTAAATCACGAACCGCTTTGGGAAGTTTATTGTAAAAGCGTATACATTGACCCATGAACGAGTTGCTTACTCTGTGGAGGCGAGTAGCATGTACAGCAAGATTATGTTTATCTTGCTGTACATGCTACTCGCCTCCACCAAACTGGCCCAACGAAATATGGATTTCTGGCGGTCTCCTTTGGTTAACATAAAAAAGGTTATAGTGAGCTAACCTTAAAAGATAGACATATAATATGTATGTATATAGAAACAATTCTGTCATACATGATTTTTGCGAAACTTTAACCGTTTACGCAGCGCACTCAGCGTAAGCTCTCTCAATAGGAAAATATCCCCCGATTTTGAAACATTTTTCAAATCGGCCAGTCGTTCCTGTAGTTCCTGAGATTAGCGCGTTCAAGCAAGCAAACTTCAGCTTTATAATATAAGTATAGATAGTACGGAACCCTTCGTGCGCGAGTCCTACTCGTACTGGGCCGGTTTTTACAAATTAGTATCACAATTTCTCTCTCGATGTCTCTGTAAATCGAGCTATTAATGTGGTCGGGATAGGTAGGAGTTACAAACGGAAACTACGGAACGTGGCTCGATACGCTTTCGGCAATTTTTTTAAATAATAATATTAGCACGGTAAAATGAAAGTTTTAAAAATGGATACAGGAGGCCATAATCGAGACCCTGTTAATCGAAACGTCGACTGCGGTGGACCGCAACCTGAGCACCGAGCTGATCCGCGCCGGACACGCGGACGAGCGGCCCGACTCCGCGCTGTGGGTGAGTGGCCCCTCCGACAGCGTCAGCGACGTGTCCGCGTCCGCGTCCGAGCTCGTGGGGCAGCCGCCGCGCCGCCTGCGCACGTGGGCCGCCGCCGCGCCGCCGCCCGGCCCGTCGCCGCTGCTGCGCCGCCTGCGCTCTCTGCGCGCGCGCCTGCAGCAGCCCTCCCCCGCGCCTCCCGCCACACCCGACCCGCAAGTCAGCCATCCTGTCCTTCGGCGCCGTATCGATTTACACAAGAAATGTCGAAATACGCTTCCGAATCTCATTTGAGTTCATATTTTCATAGTAGGTATATGTATGTGTCGCTAATCACTGCGCTCGAACCTCGGGGAAGGGTTCGGTACAATACTGATCGTCGGACGCGTCCTCGAGATTCGCGCACAGTGGGTCACTGCGAGGACGCTGACGCTTGCGCGTGTTGCAGACGGCGGAGTGCTACCTGAACCCGAGGTTCGAGGCGCTCGAGAGCGGCGCCACGCCCAACCTGGAGGAGATACACGCGTACCTGCGCGACGGCATCGTGCTCGACTACGTGGCCGCGTACCGAGAGCACGTGCCCGCCTGCCTGCCGCCCGAGCCCGCGCCCGCTCCCTCCGACTCCCCCGCCAGCGACCACCCACCCGACCTGCCCGCGAGGATCCCCCTGTGGTTGCCTACTACGCCCGATGCCTGCCTTCCTTCGCCTTCGTCGCCAACTGAGCTCTCCTCACCCCAGGTCACGTCTCAGAGACCTCTATCTCCGCCGGCCGCCCCTCTCGCCTTGTCGCCCAAAGTCTCAGAGCCTTGCGAGGCAAAGGCGCATTCAGCCATTAACGTTCAACTAGACATACACAAACAACCGAATGTGAATATTCCGCCGGATGACAACCCGCAGACAGAGTGCCGGCGGCAATCCGTAGTGCACCCGCAGCCGGCGGCCCCTTGCCCGCCGCCCGGCGTGGTGGCGCCGGCCTGGCCGGGCCCGTACCCGCCGCCTGGCGTGGTGGCGCCGGCCTGGTCGTCTCCGTACGCGCCGCCCGGCGTGGTGGCGCCAGCCTGGCCGGGCCCGTACGCGCCGCCGGCCTGGCCGGGCCCGTACGCGCCGCCCGGCGCGGTGGCGCTGAGCCCGGCCGAGTGCGACACGTACCGCAGGCTGGTGCACGTGAACCCGGAGGCCGCGCACTGGTACATGGCGGGCGCGCTGGGCCGCGCCATGGGCCCCGCCATGGGCCCCGCGCTGGGCGGGCCGCCGCACTTCCCATCCCCACCCCCGTTCGGATCTGTGCGAGCGCCGCCCGGTTTCAATATCTAGGCCGGCTTCGGTGCGAACTTGCGTTGGCTCACATAATGTTTGTACTGTCTTTTCTTTTTCTTTCCACGTTAAAAATCATCAAATGACCCCTTCCGCTGGGTAAGCAGCGGTGAGGGAGTGTCAGACTCTTACTGACTAAAAGTCGTCGTGTTCCGTCGTAGGCCTTTTATGTACCAGGGCCGCGGTAACTCTTTCGAAAAATCTCGCAGCCCCGGCTGGCCTTGCCATGTTCCTAGTGCCTTGTACTAACGCAAAACAAAATATACCTCAACATTAGGCTAACTGTACCTATTATTATATAAAATTGTTAGATTTAATTTACAAATTGTTATATAATTGTTACATAACATAATTTTTGGTGTAAGAATGCCTCTGGTTTGACCACAGACTTTGTTCAGTTATTTTTTTATTTCTTTTGCGTTTAGAATATATTGTTAAAGTTTTGAAAACAGCCCTAAATAATCATAAACAGTACCCATTTATTTCTAGCAGTAGCTTATTTGTTTAATATGTAAACTCTTTTGCAAAAAAAGCGGGCACCTATCTTGGTTTTAAGGATTTTACGTTTATTTTAATTACTGTAATGGCGTCCACGGCCGATTTCGACCACGGCGGCTGTTCTCATTTAAGGAGCCAACTGCGCGGGACATATTATAGTGCACGAGCATTTGCGCAGACACAGGAGCACTCCCTATTCCTTCACTCTCATAGCCCGATGGGACGGCAATCCGACACGACCGGAAAGAGATCAGGCGCAGTACCGACATTTACGTGCTCTCCGATGCACGGGAATCAATCGCCAACTTCCAGACTGCGGGATGCTTTGTGAAAGTTTAAGAAACCCACAAACCCGAGACCTAGAGCACAGCAGCCGCGCTTGCGACCACTAGACCAACGAGGCAGATAGATTCGGTATTTTACACAAAAATACCGAAACTCGTAACATTGCCATCAAATCATCAGCAGAGAACATTTAGAGCAGGTCAAAATTTTATCAAATATGCATAGTTTTTTAACATATTTTGATGTAACAAAAACGTACGTTAATCATTAACTAAAACGACAGAGATCAGGCGCAGTACCGACATTTACGTGCTCTCCGATGCACGGGAATCAATCGCCAACTTCCAGACTGCGAGATGCTTTGTGAAAGTTTAAGAAACCCACAAACCCGAGACCTAGAGCACAGCAGCCGCGCTTGCGACCACTAGACCAACGAGGCAGATAGATTCGGTATTTTACACAAAAATACCGAAACTCGTAACATTGCCATCAAATCATCAGCAGAGAACATTTAGAGCAGGTCAAAATTTTATCAAATATGCATAGTTTTTTAACATATTTTGATGTAACAAAAACGTACGTTAATCATTAACTAAAACTGCATTATCAGTTTTCTGAAAATCACATCATAATCTTTTCAAAACGCCCACGATCTTTCTGCCAGGAATTAGTCAAACACAACGTTTAACCAGTTTCTTAGCAATTCTACAAAATTCAAATTTAATACACTCTCACGCATGCTTGGCTTACCCTTTTGATGCTAGTAACAAACCACAATTATTAAAACCCTTTGAAATACACGAAAAGTCCTTAAAACCTATATTTCGCATGGGTGCCCGCTTTTTTTTGCAAAAGAGTGTATTTGTATAAGTCTTATCGAGTTTGTTTAACTCAAACAGAGTATAGGTTCCTATTGTTTTTTTTATTCTTATTATTGAAGTTAACGACAAAGAATCATTTTGTGGAGTACAAATCTATAATCACAGATGTTTTAATGATCGATAGCAAATTCAGCTGTAACTTATGTTGATTATAGAACTGTCACCCAATAAACCTTTTGACTTTACCTGCTTAGAGTTAAGTATACTAATTTTACTTAAAATATTGATCGTTTCTGTGATAAAGAATCAAGTCGAGAGTGGTAACTATTTCTTCTATTAATAAAAAATACCATTGTAAATAACTTGTATTATTTTTTAGGGTTTCCTAGTAAACTGGGGGTTTTGTGCCTTTTTGGATAGCTAGATAAATGTAGATGTTTTTAAGTATTCTGCACAAAAAATGAAGAGTAATATTCTTGAGAAAATAGCTACTAAAAAAGTAATTGCTGTTCGCTATAATTTCCTCTGTGTGAAAAGTCGTGGTGGCCTAGTGGGCAAAGAACCAACCTCTCGAGTATGAGGGCGCGGGTTCGATCCCAGGTCAGGCAAGTACCAATGCAACTTTTCTAAGTTTGTATGTACTTTCTAAGTAAATCTTAGACACCATTGGCTGTGTTTCGGATGGCACGTTAAACTGTAGGTCCCGGCTGTCATTGAACATCCTTGGCAGTCGTTACGGGTAGTCAGAAGCCAGTAAGTCTGACACCAGTTTAACCAAGGGGTATCGGGTTGCCCGGGTAACTGGGTTGAGGAGGTCAGATAGGCAGACGCTCCTTGTTTGTATGGCGTTAGTCCTACATTGCACGAGTGGCTTCCCTGGCGACTGGCAGGCTGTCTAGGAATATCTCTGTTCTCATTAATGTTCTAGCTCTTATCATGTTGTGTAGTGCATTTATTTATCTTTCAACATATTATTTATATTTTTAAAATGGGAAATGCAATATCTTGTAATTTGCAGGAAAATGATATTTTACACTTTTCACGCATCAGGAAACTGGACTCCCAAAGCGATCGTCCACGCTCAGTGGTTGTCAAACTTAGAAGCTCTAGAGTTCGAGATGAGATACTTGCATCCGTCATCAAGTTCAACCGTGCTCACCCACGAGACAAGTTAAACTCCACACATCTAGGATATGGCGGCACTAAAAAGCCTGTTTTTGTCTCTGAACATCTATCTCCTATCAACAAAGCTATCCATGCGGAGACTAGAAAAATAGCCCGTGCGAAAGGTTACAAATACGTATGGGCAGTGCCGTAACTAGGGCGGTGCCAGCGGTGCCCAGGCACAGGGCGCAGACCCTGGAGGGGCGCAGAAATGACCAGACCAGTATCTAGTTTTGTTTCATGCATGGTAGTTAGTAGGTACATTTTGTTTTATTGCGAATATGGTGTAGACGCGCCCTCTGTACTATCTATATCTAAATGGCATTTTTCAAGCGATCTTGAAACAACAACACTTGTAAAGGTGGTTTTATATTTGTCTGATGTGTCGTGACGTGACGCGTCAGAACGGTATCGGTTTCATACATTTAGTACTAGCTGGTGCCCGCGACTTCGTCTGCGCAGGATTAGTATTTCGAACAATGTGTTTATAAATTGTAGCCAGTAGCGGCTTTAGGGTAGGGTGCGGTTGGGCGACAGCCCAGGGCGCCGGACATAAGGAGCGCCGCAGGCGCCCCCAACCAATCCTTGATCAGAATTTTACTCCTATTTTTGTTTTAATTTTCATCAAAGATCGCAGCTTACAAGAACTGTATCCAAATGTATGAATAGCATCAGGGCCGCCTTAACCTATGGTGCATGGTGTGCGAATAATCCGGGCGCCGCGGGCTCAGGGGCGCCGCGGTACGCTCCTGGACCAAGAAATTTCAATTAAATTAATGTATTGTCATACAATGCCGGGCGCGTTAGATACACTACTTTTATGTCCCAAAACTCAAAAATTTTCGCGCTCGCTTCGCTCGCGGTTTCTTTACACTTACGTTTTTTTCACATATAGCTACTTTGAATTTAATGTCCCAATACTCAAAAAAATTCGCGTTCCCTTCGCTCGCGGCTTCTTCACTTCACAGTCGCCTTTTATTATATATGTTAAGGACTTTTAGTGATCCAAATCTCAAAAAAGCTTTTTCGGGTTGCTTCACTTTATAGTTGTTTTTATTTTTCAACATTTTTTTGTCTACCCTAGCAAAAAGGTAGCGTCATTTTTAAGTCCTTTTATTAATTAGAAAGTAACTTCTAGTTTCTATTTATGGTACTACTTTAAGTCCCAAAATTTTAATTCATAAGCGCCAACACCAACAAAGAGTTATCTACGTTTGGGCAACATTTTAAGTCATTTTTGTTTCTAAAATATAACAAAAAATTTCGACCTCGCTTCGCTCGCGCAATCAGAACCTGTGTTCCCGTGTTTTTCATTCACCAACCAGCAATAACTTATGTACGATTGAGCTACATTTTAGGTAATTTTTGCTTGGACTTGTGAACTATGAAAAAAAAAAATTCGCGCTCGCTTCGCTCGCGCAATCGGTAACTACATATATTATGTCTCTGTTTTTCGTATGGGTTTGAATTGCAGTTGGGGGCGCCGTAGAAATCTCGCGCAGGGCGCTATAGTTCGGCCATTCAGAGAATGCGTTCCTGACACGTCGCGATTGAACTGACGACGTAACTTTGCAATGGCGTTGCAGTTACGATAAAAATATTTTTGCTGGTTGTTTACCGTTTTAACAATTGAGGAGCATTAAAACAACATTATTATATCAATAATCAATGAATGTTATTACGTCGTCAGTTCAATCGCGACGTGTCAGGAACGCATTCTCTGAATGGCCGAACTATAGTAGAATTAAAGCCGGCACTGATTGTAGCCTATGTGTTATTCTAATGTATAAGCTATATTATTGTAAAGTTTCATTAAAATCCATTCAGTAGTTTTTGCGTGAAAGAGGAACAAACATCCATCCATCCATGTATACAAACTTTCGCGTTTATAATATTAGTAGGATGGTAACGTTCCCACTAGTGCGTAACGTGTTGTGTTGTGATGGCTTATGTATGGAACCGATACAGTTCTGACGCGTCACGTCACGACACATCAGACAAATATAAATCCACCTTGTCTTGCTCGCAATATTACATACACAAACAAAAGTACCTATACAGTAACTATGAGACCATTTCTGTCTATATTCATTTGGAGGGCGCCACTTCTAACTTAGAAGTTCTAAGCAAATCTATCAATCTAGCTGAGGAGATGTACATATAGTTCACGTTACGCTATCATTGCTGTCAGCCACATTCATTGGTACTCCCTTTATCTTTGATTTTATTCATTAACTACGCGTGCGGCGTTACTGACGCACTAGCGTGCGAGAGATAGATTTTGAATAAACAATTTTTATCTTAAAGAAATCTACTAAGTACCTATACCTTCGTAAACAAAAAATAGATAGATTTATTTTTATGCACATTTGTCCACTTTATTGTCAGAGCCTGGTTAGAGCATTTTTCAAGGGCGCAGTTTTGAAAGCTCGCACCGGGCGCATAAAAGGCTAGTTACGGCACTGCGTATGGGTTCGCGACGGTCGCATTCTGGTTCGCAAAGATGACGGCTCTAATGCTAAGCAAATAAAATCCTTAGACGCCATCTCACTGCTTTAAGTAATTAATATTTGACTGTGCTCATAATTATATGCTTAACATTTTAGTTCAATATTTATTATCAAAATATGAGAGGAATGCGAACCAAACTCCATGATATCAACTTAGCAGTTGGCACCACACATTATGATGTCATTGTTATGACTGAAACGTGGCTTAACAGCAGCATAAATGATGGTGAGATTTTCAACACATCATACAACATATACCGAAGAGACAGAGCTTCCAGTTCTCTCGGTTCCAAGGAGGGAGGAGGCGTACTGATTGCGATATCCAAAACAATTCACTCAGTTCGTGCTCGCCATTGGGAATCAACGGCAGAAGATCTATGGGTTAAGTTAAAATTGAATAATGGTAAGCAAATTAATGTCTGTGGCGTATATCTTCCACCACCAATAACCCAACAACAGCTGGACTCGTTCCTGGACAATGCAACGAGTACCATCGATACTACCTGTGAAGATGTAATTATACTGGGCGACTTCAACCTTGGATTCATAAACTGCCATGCCAGTGAACCTAACACATCGAGAACTGTACCTTCTAACTACAGTAACAGTCTGGGCTTCTCATTGATTGATTTTATGTCGGTAAACTCACTGCAACAGTTTAACTGTATAGAAAATTCTAAAAAGAATGTTTTAGATTTAGTTCTTTCTAATTTACTGATTTGTAATGTAAAAAAATGTGAATCTCCATTATGTAGAGTAGACAAATATCACCCACCTTTAGAATTATATTTCCCATCTGTGATAATAGCCTCCTTAAAACCTAAACAAACAAGTAGTTTTAACTTCCGTGGTGCAGACTATGAATCAATCAACAGAAGACTTCTTAGTTTTAATTGGCATGAGTTGTTTGATCCTATATTATCGGTCCATGAAATGGTGTCTATCTTTTATTCAAGACTAAATGTTGTAATCAGTGAACTCGTTCCTAAGCGCAAGCGTATTAACAGTAAATATCCACAGTGGTATTCTAAATCTCTAGTTAATATCTTAAATGAGAAGGAAAAGTTGAGGATTCGGTTTAACAAGTATGGCAACCCGAGAGATGAAATCGAATATAGAATTTTAAGCGACCGCGCTCGAACACATATTAAAGACTGTTACAATAAATTTCTGAATGGGATGGAAAACAACATTAAGTTTAATCCAAAAGCCTTCTGGTCGTTCGTTAAAGCTAAAAAGTCTCAGTCATCAACGATTCCATCAGAGGTAAAATTAAATAACTCCGTAGCCAGTAATGGTGAAGGGATTTGTAACTTTTTTGCTTCTCATTTTTCCTCGACTTTCACCACATGTAATGGTAACAACAGTCAACTGGTTGCAGGTACACATAGGTTTCCTCAGCTAACATTGTGTGCAATTCAATTTACTGAAAAAGACGTTCTCAGTAAACTTCTGCGTTTGGATGTGACCAAAGGACCTGGACCTGATGGGCTACCACCTATATTTTTTAAAAAATGTGCTCGTAGTCTAGCGCTCCCACTTACATTAATATTTAATAGATCTGTAGCTGCAATACGTTAAACGTGCGCGCGCCGCAACGGCGGGCGCCCCACTGAAGTCTCGCTACTCGGGTTGTCGCTGCGCCCCCGCAAGGGGGCGCGGCTGGCGGGCCGCGGGGCTACGCCCCTTTCCCGCGGGGTCCAATCGCTGCCCGTTACTACGGGCAGGTCTTTGGATTGCCGATGTAGGCGCGGCAGGTTAGGACAGCGTTTGTGCGACGCTGCCCTATGTGTTAATATGTCGTGTGTTTGTTTGCAGGTGCGCTGGCGGCAGCACATTGCCGCTTCTTCACGGCGTCTCGGCGGTCAGTCCTCGCCAGGTGAGACCCCCGGTTACCCGGGGGAGGCCCGGCGGGTGACGACCAGCGACAGAGACGCCGGCTCTGCGCCCCTGCACAACGGGTATGCTAAACCCGCGACTGTAACGCTTCCAGAGCTAGCCGGTCACGCTCCAGCCGACGGGCCGATTATGTATGTATGAGCGGCTTGTATGTGTGTGTACCGCCGCTCAGTGTGTGCGCCACCGTGTGCGCGCTTGCGCGACACGGTATTGCGTGAGTACAATGTTGTGGAGTCGTGATTGTGTGGCGGGTTGCGTCGTGCCTATATTAACCTAGCACACGACGCTCGCCGAGTGTATATCGTGTGTGTGGAGTGTCTGTTGTGTGAGCTGGCTGCGTGTAGATGGGTGCAGCCAGCTCGGGTGTCGTCAGTCCGGTGGTGGCGGCACGTCCGGCAGGAGGTCGCGCGGTAAGGCCTTAGCGTCGGGCGGGCGCGCGTGCAAGGGCGCCAGGTGCTTGACGTGAAGCCAAGCAGATGCGTCTGCACGCGCGAACATGCCCTCGCTGAGCCGGCGCACGAACTCGTCCAGGCTCTCCATCTTAAAGTCCCGCTGGAGGACGTCGTTCCTCACATAGCGAGGAGCTTGCGCGATGAGCCGCAGGCATGCGCTCTGCTGTGAGCGCAGCGTCTTGCGGCTGCTCTCGCTAGTGAGGGCGAACCACGCTGGGGCGGCGTACGTCAGTACCGGCCGGATGTACGTCTTGTACACCGCCAGTTTGGTACGCAGCGGGAGGCGAGATGAGAGCACTGGTTTGAGCAAGGCGCGGGCTACCCTGCCCTTACCGGCGACTTGCCGGACGTGTGCAGCCATGGTGAGGCGCCGGTCGATGGTGACGCCCAGGTACTTGACCCGGGGCGACCACTCGATCTCGGCGCCTTGTAGTGCCAGTTTGGGTGGTCGTGCGGGGCCGCCCCCGATGAGAATCGCCTGCGTCTTACCCACGTTCACCGACAGCCGCCATTTGGACAGCCACTCGGGGAGGAGGTCGAGGACACGCTGCATTTTGACGATCGCGTGCTTCGCGCTCATCGACGTCGTGATGTACGCGGCGTCGTCAGCATACAGCGCAAGTGTCGAGTCCTCCGCCGAGGGGATGTCGTCGGTGTACCGTGAGTAGCAGACGGGCGAGAGGCAGCTTCCCTGCGGCACTCCCGCTCTCACCGGGCGCGCGCTTGATAGCGCGCCGTCGATCACCACACGTATTGTGCGTCCTGAAAGAAAGCTGAAGATCACCTGTGTTATGCGGCGGGGCGTATCCGACGTGGAGATCTTGTATATGAGACCGGGGTGCCAGACCCGGTCAAAAGCCTTCTCCATGTCGAGGAATACTGCAACCGCGTGTTCACGCCTGTTCACCGTGTTGGCGAAGTGGTGCAGTACCCTCGTCAGCTGGAGCGTCGTGCTGTGTTCCGCCCGAAACCCGTACTGTTCTGGGCGCGGCGTCAGGTGCGGGGTGAGGTGTCGCAGCAGGAGCAGCTCGAACACCTTGGAGATGGTGGGCAGGAGAGTGATGGGCCGATAGCTCTCTGGCTTCAGCACGTTCTTCTGCGCCTTGGGCAGCATGATAACGCGCCCCTCCTTCCATATACGAGGGAAGGTCCCCGTGCGCAGTATCCCCGTGTACAGGCGCGCCAGGGCCGCGACCATACGGTACGGCAGGTGGCGCAGCGCTGTGTTGGTGATACCGTCAGCACCGGGGGCCTTCTTCAGCTTGGTCCGGAGGATGGCGCGTCTGACTGCGCCAGGCGCGAAGAAAATAGGGTCTTCCTCAGAGGCTATCGGCGATGCGAAGTAGTCCCCAAGGTGTTTCTCGACTGCTGCGACGTGTTCTGCGTCTTGAGTGTCGTTCGGGCGGAATTGACGCTCCAGGTGCTCGGCAAAGATCTCCGCGCGGTCTGGTGCGGTGTATCTAAGTGCCCCGCCGCTGTCCAGCAGCGGCCGCACTGGAGCTGGGGTGTTCGACAGCTGTCGGCACAGTCTGTGTATAGACGGCCAGTCGCCGTCGACAGCGTCGATGCGGGCCTCCCAGCTCTCGCTGCGGTGTGCGTTGAGCTCGGCCTTAATTCTCTCCGCGAGACGGTTTACGACGGCCTTCTCCGTCGGGCATCTGGTAACTTGCCACCGTTTGCGTAGGCGCCTCTTCTGGGCGATCAGTTGCTGCAGGTGGCGCGGCAGGGGGGGGTAGGCGGTTGCCCCCTGCGGAGACACAGTTGTCGCCTCATCTAAGGCGCTCTGGATGCAAACGGTGACCTCTTCAGCCAGACCGTCCACGTCCGCGGGGGAGACAATAGGCCGAGTCGGCGTGGTGATCTCCAGTTTCTTGGTGAAGGCGTCCCAGTCGATTTTCCGACGTGGCGCTCCTAGGCGCTGTCTGGTCGGCATTCCTGAAAGGACGACGAGTACAGGATGGTGGTCGGACTGCATCTCGTCGTCCAAGACTTGCTGCGTGATCTGGCACGTGAGCCCACTATGGACCACAATGTCCAGCACGTCCGGGGTGTGTAGGGCATTGTCCGGGTAATGGGTGGGCACTTCTGGGCCGGACACCGTGTACCCGTGGGCTTCTGCGTCCGCGAAGAGCCGTCGTCCCTCTGGGTTCGTCTGAACGCTATTCCACGCTGGGTGTTTGCAGTTCAGGTCGCCGGCAATGAGCGCCGGCCTTGGTGCGTGCGGCGGCAAGAGGGCCCGCAACTCCGCGTGTTCTAGGCGGGTCGCGGGCGGCTTGTAGCACGCGTAGAGGTCGACGTCCTCGCCGGCCACGTGCACTTGGACTCCCAGCGTGTAGAGGGAAGCAAGCTGTAAAGGGGCTATCTGCTGATGGACGACTCTTCTCTTTACCAGTACTGCCAGACCACGGTACCGATGCAGGAATGCCGATTCTTCATCTTGCCGGTAGACGATGTAACCCGGGAACCGCGTCCGATCCGCTGGTCCCAGGTGTGTCTCGCTGATGAGCGCCACGTCGATATCTTGTTGTTGCAGGAGATGGCGAAGTGGTGCGGCCTTGTTCCGGAGGCCGCGGGCGTTCCAATGTAAGATCCTCAACGGCCTAGCCATTGTAAAGGGCGAGCACTGCCGTCAGGCCGTCGAGGACCGCTTCTTCCGGGCTGGCTCCTTCCCGGAGTGCCCTGATCACGCCGAGAAGGATGTGTATGGCCCGGGCCGTCCGGCTTTTGCCGCTGGAGTCGCTGGTGTCGGCCGGCGGTGGCGGTGGCCGCCGGCGGGGGCGCGCGGCGTCGCGCTGCTGCAGCGGTTGTGGGCATGTGGGCGCGAGCGGCGCCGGGGGCAGCTCCTGTGCCTCCACTGCCTCAGCGCGCCGCGTCGCCCGGCGTCCGCGTGGTGCCATCTCCTGCTCTGGGACGGCTTCTGGTGGCTGCGTCGTCTGTGTCCGGGATTGGGGCGCGGCGGTTCCTTGAGGTGAAGTCTCGCGCGCCAAGCTAGCCATATTTATACGGTGCGTTTCGAGCGCTCTCATTGGCCAGCGCGGATTGTGATAGATTCGCGCCCTACACTACGGAATCATTGTAATAGCATTTAAGTAGCCAGGCATTTTAGTAAAATATATTCATTCTTACCTCGACTGTGGAGTTTGATTTATCTTACACCTATCTGCGCTACAGATCCTTAGCGACAGGCATATTCCCAAACGACTGGAAAATAGCCAATGTGGTGCCAGTGTACAAAAAGGGAGATAGATCAGATGTAACAAATTATCGTCCTATATCATTGTTACCTATCTTTTCTAAAGTATTTGAATGCCTAGTATGCTCTGTCCTTAAAGCTCACACTAAGGTTCAAATTGGTCGTCAACAACACGGCTTTAGTTGTAATAAGTCCACTGTTACTAACCTAATATCCTACGTTAATGATCTTTCTATGTGTGTGGATGCTGGGGTACAAATTGACGCCCTCTATACTGATTTCAGTAGCGCATTCGATAAGGTTGATCATCAAACGCTACTGGTAAAACTTGAAAGCCATGGTGTACACGGGAATCTTCTGGAATGGTTCAGGTCATATTTAAGTAATAGGAAACAGAAAGTGGTGGTAGAGGGCTATCAGTCTTCAGAGTATATTGCTGCTTCTGGTGTGCCGCAGGGTTCTCATACCGGTCCTATTTTATTTACAATTTTTATAAACGACGTCACCGACTGCTTTCGTCACAGCCAGTGCTCCTTATTCGCGGATGATCTTAAAATCTACCGTAAGATTACCTCTATCGAGGACTCTGCTCTTCTTCAGACCGACTTAAACTCTCTGCAGACTTGGTGTGACAAGAATAGGATGGTACTTAACGTGAACAAGTGTCATCATATCACATTTACACGAAGGAAACGCATAATACCGACGCAATACTCTCTCGCAGGATCTTCGCTACAGAAAGTGGACACCATCCGTGACCTAGGAGTACTACTGAGTTGTGATCTATCTTTCAGCCCACACATCGATACCATTGTGGCAAAAGCAGCTAAAATGATGGGTTTTATTAAAAGATCTTGCAGGGATTTTAAGAGTACAGACACAATAAAGTCTCTTTATCACTGTCTTGTTCGCAGCGTACTGGAATATGCGTCTCCAGTTTGGAATCCAACATATGCTGTTCACCAAAGACGTATTGAGCAAGTACAAAGGAATTTTACGCGGTACCTTAGATATAAAGATCAAAGTTGTCCATACAGAGCCGACTATGAACTGCGTATGAGTCACTTTAAATTGAACTCCTTACATAATCGTAGAACTCTATCTGACATGGTCTTTCTTTTCAAAATTGTTAATAGTTTAACAAGTACTCCTGACCTGCTCGAACAGATCAACATAAATGTACCAAGCCGGAGTAGGGTTCGGTTAGTCAGACCACTTAAAACATTTGCGAGTAGAACTCCACGTACGAATCTCGGTAAGTCTGCCCCACTAAACAGATTGATGAGCACCTACAATAAAGCCTGCTCGAATGGTCTGGACATTTTCGTCTTCCACGACTCTCTATCCCAGTTTAAGAAGAAGGTCGCCATGATTGATCCATAGTCTAACCTGGCCGATCGCAATTTATGTTATTTGATATTATAGTTTTGTTAGTTGATATATTTTTCAACTTATGTACTTAATGTTGTTTGTTATTATTTAATTTATTATTTTCAATTATCAATATTAGTTTTCAATAATCCTTATTGTATAATCTTTATCTTATTTTTTTTTACTTAAAATTGTTTAGCTTTAATTTATAATTTAATATTTTGGCTTAAGTAATTAATTTAACCATGATATTGAATGAATTTCGATGATGATGAATTTGTATGAAATTTGTAATTTTCAATTTATTTATTTTTTTCTTAGGTTACTAATAGTCTAAGCACGTCTCACTGTGATTGATGTGCATACCTTTAATTGATTTATTTACACAGGCCCTTTTTATGTACAACCTAACCTTTGAAAGTTATTGTGAATAAGTTGTTGGTGTGCCTTATTTAAATAAATAAAAAAATAAAATATTAGATTAAAAAAAAAACCTTTAAAAATATAAAAAATAGATGGCCACCGATATCGGACACAGGGTCCAAGGTACCGGTGGTAAGGGTCCCAGAGACAGAAACCTCCTCACAATACGCGCCGTATCAAGGAGTACTGCCTTCTGAATCAATCCCTTGATCCAGCCGCCCAACGAGAGCCTCCTGAGGTGTTGGTCGAGGCTCTTGGCCAGCGGCGGCCCTAGCCATTGCGAGGCTACGTGCGGCAGGTCTATGCGAGGCCCTTTGTCTTACGTGAAAAGTATGTGTTGCGAGAGTAAGCTGGTGTTTTGATTTAGCTAAACGTCATGTTTGAGGAGAAATGCTCAAGTTAAACAAATTAATACAATTTTATTTTTACTACAGTTGTCTTGTGTCATCGAATTCCTTAAACATGTTGTAATATTTTTAAGCCTCGAAGAACTGCTTTTTCGATATTATTATTTTATTATTCGAATTCTCAAGACTATTTCGGTAGTGGGATAAATTTCAGTTAAATTATTTTCTAATATATGTCGGAGGCGTCATCAGGATGGCACTATCGTCCGACATCAGTTAGGGTAATCAAGCAAAGAGATAACTCAAAGAAACTCAAAACTCAAACAAACTAAAAACTCAAACGTTTATTCAAATTAGTCAGAACAAAAGACAGCCCCCAAAACGCCCGCCCTTCGCCACTTCCTATGTGTTTTGGCTTGGGGAGAAGAAGTGGCGGAACAAACTCCCCAGCAACACATGTCTGTCTGTTAGGTTAGAAGAACCATTACCTACAATACAAAAATTATAAGACACTACAATTAGTTTAGGTACTACAACGCAAGGCAATAACACTAGGTACACTACACGTAACGAAAGGCAGTAACGCGACAACTCCACGAAGACTCGACGAAGCCTCGACCAAGACTCGATCAAGACTGAACTAAGACTGAGCTCCGCGGACGCCACGCTGACCACCACGACTCCGCCAAGCGCGCCAAAATGTTGTTTCACCGGAAACGCCACCAGAGGGCGCGCTTGCGTGACGTTTAGTGTCCGTACTATTGACAGTCTCCGACACGGCCATCCTGCGTAGACCCACGTCCTCGTGGGTTAATCTGCAACAACACAAACACAACACAGTATGCACAGTACAGCCTCGGCCACTCCTGACCACAACAGTAACTCTCGATCTTTGTTTTACGCTCTTACTTCTCTCAAGGAAATGAAACAAACTTCAAATGGCCTCAATTAGGTCTTTAACAAACAATCTAGGTGACAACTAGTTCTCAAAAGCTATACCCAGAGCAACCGAGTACTAAACTCTCACAAGCAACAAATCAAACTCTACATTTAATTGGGAAATGATCAATGAAAAGAAAGAAAATAATCGTTTCATTACAATAATTCAGAATCAAAATTAGGAATTTCAAAGTAAAACTGATCACTGCCTCTTACAAGAGACAATAAACTCTAAACTGATAAATTAAAACAAAACATTTAAGCTCTACATGTGACCATGGCTACACTTAGCCCAGTAACCTCCAGTTACTCTTTACTCTTTACTGCGAACCTCACATAGGAACGCCGAGTCTACCCTGGACTCATTGGTTTCCACTGAAACCCGACCTCCGCCAGAGCTGACTGCTTACCGCGTACTCACGGACTACTCACTGAGCAGACGCCGATTTCTACTGAGCTACGGCTACACGACAGCCTCTGGTACGGTCCGATCATCATGCAAACTCAAACACTCCTCAATATCATAACTACTTCGTTCCATCTCAATTTCATCAGTGATACTTTGATTTTCCGGCCTATCAAGTGCGAATTGATTTTTAAGTAGAATCAAATTTTATTTTGTGTACAATAAAGAATAATAAGAAAGCATTGATAATTAATAATCTAAAACACAAGTGACAGAATACAAGTCACAAATTATTCCTCAAAATCAGTCACGACTATGGACCAGCTCAATAATTCAAAGTTACAACATTTAATTGGTTATCGTGAAGTTTGTCTGGTCAATTTAAACATTTTCAATGAAATAGAATGCTTTCACCTTGTGTGATGACATGCGATGTCCTGGCCTGTCGCAACTCATACGGCCTCCACGACAAATCCGGGGGAGGATGACGCTCCAAACAGCAACTGCAGCGCACCTCGCCCGCCGCTTGACTAGTAGACCTCGTCCTGTTCTCCAGGCTCGGTTCACCTTAGATTATATCTGTAAAGCTAGAAATAAAAAGTGCTTAGGCAACCGATAAATATTGACAACATATGGGTCAGCAACAAACCTTCTCGTTATGTAAGATAGTAAGACCTACACACATGTTACAGATTTAAAGAATAGCAATCACTATTCAAATGAAGAAACTAGATACATTAAATGCTAAGCACGAAATCAAAGAAAGATCGAATTGCTAGTCAGACTCAACTTGTAAATTACAAAATCATTACAGCTACGGTCGTCATTCACATCTACGCCTTCTACTTGATAGGCTTCACATAACCGTCGTGTCCCTTAGCCGAGCTCTCAGCCCATCCTGGCCTCCTAGGGACCACAACCACAACCACAGTGACATGACACCAACTGTACCACAGATTCACACAGGTCTCTTCCTGGTCACCCCGATGCCGTCACACAGGCCAACGGGTCTCTTCCAAGTCACCCCGATACCCATCATAGGTACAGCTTAACACAACGAAATTACAGAGTAGGTGAATGTAACACCTTACCAAAATCTATAGTCTGATGCACAATTCAATCAAATGACGCAAAACTGAAATATTCTAATTTGAGGTTTTAATTGATAAACAGAAACCAAGTCATCCCTGTGACCAAACATAAGGTACACACTTCAGCCATCCTTGTGACAAGTGTTCAACGGCAGTCATCTCTGTGACTTCCAACGTAACAGTCAATCAACCCTGTGATTGAAGCGCAACACACAAGCATACACACATGTCAACCCTGTGAACCTAGCTTTCATCATCTACGATTTCATTAATTAAAAAAAAAAAACTACCATCATTAATCACACATCAACATCTCAACACATATCGTGATTCTACACAGTGCCTCCATCAAGCACGCAAATCAACATACATAACGCCTCCATCAAGCGCTATCTGGTTTGAGACCAAATAGAACCAAACGATCAGCCGAAACCACCTAATACCACCAGCTATATCTATGCTGGCCGTTTGAAGAGGTTGAGACCGGGCTCTCTGCGGCTCTGAAGGAACGAGACTGCTGCTACAAGGAAAACATCCTAACACCCAATCCTGCCAAAACTCACGTCTTGTGCCTACCATCTACGCAACCGCATGGCTAACCACGAGATAGATGTCGCTTGGAGAGCCGTACGTATCGCGCACATGAACTGCCCAAGGTCCCTGGGCGTAAACCTGGATAGGGCACTGACGTGTAACACCAACTGCGAATATGTCAAAAAAAAGGTGAATTCGAGTAACAACGAGTAGTCGCGTTACACAGTGGAAAGTTGCTCGACCTGATTTCATACCACCCGTAGAACGACTCCCATCAGTCATGAATTAGCGTGTCCTGTATGGAAGTCCCCAACAGACTACGTACACCAGTCGGCAGATGCAAGGATAATCTATCTAGGTAAGGCTATGCTGACGACAGCAGATTGCCGCACCAACACTCCGAACTCACGATGACACGTTGGGCTCCTGGCAGGCAGCTGGAATGCTCCGCAGTAATTTTGTCGCCAGATTGCACAACAACCACCGTCATTGTTGAAACATGAAAAAAAAAAAGACAGATTCGGTTAATTTTCTAGCATACCCTCAATAACTAGCTTGACATGTAACAATGGAAAACGATACCATTACCATAACCGTCGTTACCATACTTGTACCTTTGCTGAAATTCTTAATAAATCTTCTACTACAAACTCCATTTCAAACTATCGACGTTCCATTATTTTTTTTTTGTTAGCGGGTAGAAATTTATCTTCGCATGGCGAATTCGAAACGCATGTGGGCATTCGGATTGCATCCCACTTCTGATGTCGCAGGCGTCATCAGGATGGCACTATCGTCCGACATCAGTTAGGGTAATCAAGCAAAGAGATAACTCAAAGAAACTCAAAACTCAAACAAACTAAAAACTCAAACGTTTATTCAAATTAGTCAGAACAAAAGACAGCCCCCAAAACGCCCGCCCTTCGCCACTTCCTATGTGTTTTGGCTTGGGGAGAAGAAGTGGCGGAACAAACTCCCCAGCAACACATGTCTGTCTGTTAGGTTAGAAGAACCATTACAATACAAAAATTATAAGACACTACAATTAGTTTAGGTACTACAACGCAAGGCAATAACACTAGGTACACTACACGTAACGAAAGGCAGTAACGCGACAACTCCACGAAGACTCGACGAAGCCTCGACCAAGACTCGATCAAGACTGAACTAAGACTGAGCTCCGCGGACGCCACGCTGACCACCACGACTCCGCCAAGCGCGCCAAAATGTTGTTTCACCGGAAACGCCACCAGAGGGCGCGCTTGCGTGACGTTTAGTGTCCGTACTATTGACAGTCTCCGACATATATATTTCAGCACCGAGATAATATTCAGCTCTTCGTATTTCTGATTCAGGGCCGACAAAATAAATTAAAGTACTTAAAAATCGTGTACATATGATTCATGATGCTTTTTTCTAGGTTTACCATAAAGAAACCGGAGACAGATCACTGCAAACTTTTAAAGCGCTAGCGAAGCGAGCCCGTAATTTTTGAGTTTTGGAACAGTATCTAAAGTACCAAAACGAATTTAAAAGAGGCCGCCGTAGGTAAAGAAAAAAGGCGCGAGCGTAGCGAGCGCGAAAATACATATTTTGGGACGCAATGATACCTAAAGATTGAAGAAAAAAGTTACTGAAAAGCGCGAGCGCAGCGAGCGCAAAATTTTTGAGTCTTGGAACACAAAAATACTCAAACAAGTTTGAAAAAAACCCGTGGAAAGTTCGGTGCTTTAACTTTTTATTAGCTTGAGGACTCAAAGAGTAAGCGCAGAATAAATGAGAAATTATGAAAAAACCGCGAGCGAAGCTAGCGGTTTTTTTTAAAAAACTTTGACGAGTTAATTTAAGTAATCATATAAAAACAAAAATAAACAAGAAAGAGATGGGTGACAGCCGGACCGCCCCCTCCGCCCTTACGCCGCTACTGCCCGCCCGCGAGCATAGCGACCGCAAAAATTTTTGAGCTTTGGGTCACTAAACCACCTAAAGTTGTATAATAAACAACAGTGCAGGGTGAAGTCGCGAGCGTAGCGAGCGCGAAAATTTTTGAGTTTTGGGACATAAAAGTAGTCTAATCAAGTTAGAAGAAAAGGTCTGGTACTGTCAAGTGAACAACCGCGAGCGTAGCGAGCGCGAATTTTTTTAAATAGTTTGTTTAAGGACTCTCAAATTAAACTCGGAATTAAGCAAAAATAAAAGAATCCGTGACTGGACCGAGAGCCAGTTGTTTTTGTTACTTTGGTGTTTCAAGTTTTTGTTAAATTGAGGACTTAAAAAGTAAACGCAGAATGAATTAGAAATAAAGAAAAAATGCATTTTTTTTTCTTGGACCAGATGTATATACACATTATATTTTTTTATATTAATGTGGGTTGTAGCGCGAGGCCCCCCCAAGCGCGAGGCCCTGTGCGATGGCACAGTTCGCACACCCCTAGGGCCGCCACTGCTCTTGGCTATGAGACCATTGGCCGTAATGACAATCGGCACAATAACAGCCGTGTCGACATCCCACATGGCGACAACCTCGCTAAGTCAAGATATATTATTTGTTTCTCTTTCTCAGCTTTCACTAGGTTCTCTTCATGCGGGACGGTGATATCGACTATCATCGCGCGGCGCGCTAATCGATCTATCACCACTATATCAGGCTTATTGGCTACAATAGTCCTGTCAGTGATGATAGATCGATCCCAGTACAACGTGATATGGTCCTTTTCAAGAACTGGGTCGGGCGCATACCTGTAGTACGGTACCTCAAGATCTACAAGTTTGTATTGCAGAGCAAGCTGCTGGTGGATGATCTTGGCCACTTGGTTATGCCTGTGCAAATATTCACCGTTAGCCAAACGAGAACAACCAGATATAATATGTCTGATAGACTCACCTGGATGGTGACATGCCCGACATATGTCAACCGTCCCGTCTTTCATAATATACCTCCGGTTGTTATTCGTCAAGATAACTTCGTCCATAATTGCACATACAAACCCTTCGGTTTCTCCAAATAGGTCACCGAAGCGTAGCCAAGCTACAGACGCATTGAAGTCTACATCGGGACCATGAAGAGCCCCGAAGAAGCGTCCGTGTAGCTGTTTGCTCTGCCATACCCCCTTGCGATCATGGGTAGTTAGTACCACAGGTCTGCGCCAGTTCTCATTTGCCAACGATAGCGGGGTGAGTCCTTTGTCCACTGCTACCATATCACGATGTATACCCACGTCGCTTTTGAGAAGATATTCTCTGAGACTGCACACCTCATGGCTGCGTCTTTGCATTTAAAAAACCTCGTCCTCCACATTTCCGTGGGATGTACAGACTCATCACCGACGATCGTGGGTGATGCATTCGTTCTGCGGTCAGCAGTGTGCGGACTCTCCTGTCCAGATCATCCAATTCTGTTTGGGTCCATTTGAGTATGCCGAAGGAGTACATCAGTATTCAGGGGCCCAAAGAAACGCTCCCGTAATTACTGTTTCATGACAGCCACATTGATGCCTAACCCTTCCGCCATACCCAAGTATTTATATGTATCGTTTGCGGAGAGTGATCTCAGGTTTATAGAATCTGAGAGTTGTACTCCCTCAGATTCCACAATTCCCCCTCGCTTTACATGCATGACTGCACATTTGTCCACACCGAACTCCATCCTGATGCAACTACTGAAATTTTCAGTGATCTTTAGTAGCTTCATCAGCTGCAGTTCTGTGGTGGCAAATAGTTTCAGTTCATCCATATAAAGCAAATCATGTTGTTATTATTATTATTTCTTTTTTCTTTTGCTTTATATAACTTGGTTTGTTTAATTTATTAACTTCTTAAAATAGTTTGTATAATAATTTTCTCTCATAACTTCGTAGTTGCATTGTATAACTTTCTCAAAGTCGACCCAAAAAATATTGTAAGCATTTCTTTTTCATGTTATTATCGTATATATCAATACATACAAATTGTAACAGCTATTATGTTTTTAAAAAGAGTAACCATGGAGTTTCTTGCCCGTTCTTCTCCATTTTGGAATGGGCAACTAGAATCAAACTTATTTATACTTTTGATGTTCATAAGTGCTTGTAAAGGCCTACATGAAATAAATGATTTGATTTGATCTCGTCGCTACAGTTTTTAGAAGTACCTAATATAGTTTTATAACAGTAATTGTTGTTGCTCTAAGTGTGACATGTCTGTTATCTTAACGTTTCAAACTTGGCACAGTGGGGTACAACCGGACGGGGTGATATCGACTATCCAGTTGATTTATTCCCCATGTATTCTAATAAGAATACATGGGGAATAAATCAACCGGTCCGGTCAAAATAGACCAAAAAATGAGTGTGAAATTACATTAATTCACAACACGCTGAAAATGGGTGAGATCGTTTAAAATATTAGGGGTTACAGTATGAAATTGCCGTTTTATTCTATATAGTAGGTTTTTGAATTGACATAGAGTCTTCATGGTTTGAGAGTGTCGAATGAAACTTTTTTCACCTGGTTTCTTTGATGTTCTTCTATTAAAAAATGTGAAACATTTGATTATCGATGTTCAATTGTTTTTCTTATTCAACTTAAACAAGAAAGATGGATACTGCGAAAATTTGAGTAATTTTTTAATATGAGTTCCGACGCGGAAGTAAACGGCAGAAACAGCCCGCAATATCAATGCTGCATTTGAAGAGGTGTCTGCTAATGAACGCACCGTGCGATTTTGGATTAAACGCTTTCGTGGTGGAAACTTTGACTTGAAGAACGAGCCACGAGGAAGACCGCCTGACAGGTGGGCCGGAGCAAAGATAATCGATCCAGGTGGGGTTTCGCGGGCGGGGCGGACCTTGAGTGCGAGTGCGGGGCTGCCGTGCAGACGATGTCCCACCTAATCGCATGTTCACTGTGCCCTGAAACCTGCTCGCGGGAGGACTTAATGAGCGCATCCGGCCGTGCTCTCGCTGTGGCGGCATATTGGGCTGACATAGTGTAGTCTCAATATATGACATGTCATCGACACGAAAGAAGAAGAGAATTCTTCAAAAGTCCGGGATTAAATCTATCCTATGTTCTTTCTCAAGGTCAAGTCTATCTCTGTACCAAATTTTCCTAAAATCAGTTCAGTGGTTTAGACGTGAAAGCATAACAGACAGACAGACAAAGTTACTTTCGCATTTATAATATTAGCAGGGATTATATTACCCAGACCACGGCCAACAAGCATGCTCATCATACAAATATGTCGACCGAACCTAGATCAAACCAGGTTGGGCAGTCCGGCATGGTGACCATTGCGCCATCTAGTCGCTATACAAACGATTTCTCTGGTTGTAAGATAATTTTATAATTTTTTTACATTCGTAGTTACTGTTTTTTATATTTGTTTATACGTAGGTATATAAATGTTTTTTAAGGAATTAATTTTATTATTGGTATTGTCTACATTTACTATAATGTAATAAAGAAGAAAGAACAATGGGCGATTCCGGTCCAAATGTCCACCACGAACGAGACCTATATGCAGGGGGAGGACACTCCGTACATTTTGACAGCTAAGTAAACGAAGAGTCGCCACCTTTTATTTGGCCCGGAAACTATTTACTATCTAAAAGATACCTTAAATTACCAACAGATGGCACTACACTATAATCGATTTTGTTTGTTAATATCAAATTATTTATGCAATATTAATTAGAGAAAAGTATGAGGAAAATATTAGACACTTTAAAAAAAGATATAATAGGCGAATAAATTAAATACGGTTTAAAAAAGCACAAATATCAAATTTCATCTAAAAAGACCTGGTGTCAGTATTCCAAGTAACTTAACAAAACCGATCATAATAATATCAATATGGCGGTTTTTTGCATTCCGCATACACGCGTAAATAATAAATAATAATTATTTGTTTTCCTTCGACCTTTTACTATATTAACGATGACATTTTCTATTAGGATAAGTAGCACCATGTAACTATAACGATAACCAATGTTATAGTTATATGGTGCTACTTACCCTAATAGAAAATGTTATGAATATGATGCATAATTATAATATTTTTATAGCTAGAGCTATGTAGGTAGTTCGGGGCCAATTTAGAGAAAGATGGCGCATTGTCAAATTGGGTTGCAAGAATAACACGTGAGTGGGCTCTCTTTTCCCTATATATTACTTTACTCTTTGCCTATATGGCTAGATAGCCCGTTAAATGTAGAACATTTTTTGTTATGAAAGTAAAAAAAAATATAATGCTAGAAAAAATTCTTCATTTTTTCAATTACTTTTCGTGATGTTCGATTTTCGTACTTTCTGTAACTTCTGACAAAATAGAATTGTTCATTATTAGAGAGAAGACACCACCAATTACCGCTGGAACCAGGAACCGCTGAGTATATTCAAGCACTTCTGGCGCCTCAATTGGTAAGTGATTCGTACATCCATCGGGCAAAAATATGGGCTGTTTACAAATGTGTCTTACTCATCTTAGTTTTAGATAAAGTGCGGAAATGGAAGTGGAATAAAAAAAAAATTAATGATAACATACAAAAACTACCGAAAATTAAGAATACATTTTTGGCTATAACTTTTTTTTGGCATTGTTTTTTTTTTACTTTCTTAGTAAAAGTTACTCTAAATTAAGTGGACTATTTAATTATATAGGTCTCGTTCGTGGTGGACATTTGGACCAGACTTCATACATTCTTGCCCAATCTCCTTTATTAGTAGTCTTGGCAAAGTCGAATTTGTCTCACAAAGCTAAATCTTGTAGTCACCCGATTAGAAAGCGATAGACGGCCTCCGTACTACTTCACTCGGCTCGTTTTTGGCTGTTAGTTATCAGTCCTGTTTGTGTACTACGTCTATGGCTTTACCTGAGTTAACCACAGATTGTTAACTGCGTTTTGTAGTCTATGGTCGTTTTGTAGTTATGTCTCGTCATAGATGTAATATAATAAACAAGATTGCGCACGCTCAAAATATATATTTACGAAAATGAACTCTATTCCAACGCAATAAGGTACTAAATTTGTTGCATAATACACAGAGGCAAATCCGAGCCGAGAGGGATAGTTAGAACGGAGGCCGTTTGTCTCTTTCTAATACCTTGCCAGCATAAAAAAATGTTGTGATCAACAGTTTTGTCTTCCCAAAAAAACAATTGAATCACATATATTTTTATCTTATTTTAACTATTGTAAGTCAACAAATTAATAAAAATCGCATTCATTTATTATACGAATAAATTATTTATATAAATTATTATTCTTAAAACATAAACAAAACATAATTTTTTATTTTGTTTTTTTTTTTTTTTTTTCTAGCGGTAACCCTGAACATTCTTGGCGCGTAATCAGCATTTAAAATTTTGTTTATATTTTTTGTATTAAATCAATTTAAACTATTTAAATGGTGAAAAAGTGTTGCGTTTATACTTGTAAAAGTGAATCCTATGGTGGTTGCAATATATCGTTCCACAGGTTAGCTAATAATAACATTTTCGTAAACCAAACATCTAGGGTGCCCATGAATTCTTGTAATGAGTGAAAATATGGGTGATGGATTTTAAAACTGTTGTACTATTGTTATAGCTTCCCAAAAAATGAAGAAAAGCGACATAAATGGCTCAGCAGTCTATATATGAAGTAGAAATACAAAAAAAACAGTCTTCACTTCGAATCTTCCTGCTTTTTTACTGCTAATTCCCGCTAATTATTAAAAGCCTTTATATAAGTATCTAAAGGTCACAAACTGCGTAAGTTAAAACTTCAATACCAATCTGCGTTTAATAATCTTAGCAAATTCGGATTTGTCTCACATAGCTTAATCTCATAGTCACCCTATTAGAAAGGGACAGACAGCCTCCGTACTAACTGTTTCACTCGGCTCGTTTTTTGGGTTTACGTGCGCAGTCTTGTTTACTAATATTATGTCTATGTGTCTCGTTCATTCAACCACAGAGACCAAACATTTCTCGACTCTACTCTTTCTTGTCCTTGCCTGACTGACGTACAACTACAATCTTACAATGAAAAAATATGATGATAACAAACATGGCGGGTCATAGAGCGTCATTGAATTGAAACGTTGACCTAACGTTTTGTACAATTACAAGTATTACAACGGCTTCGGACTATGTGGTCACTAAGGGCACGGACTCTCAATGACATCTCGTGGAAAAGGTTTGTGTTGAAAGACATTGGTTGTGTATCGAGAGTGTAGGGGCTAGGTGGGTTAATGTGAGCTTGGATTGTAGTGACAGGAGGTGCCGGGGCAAAGGCGCTCGGCGGTAGGCGAGTCGGCGGGTGATATGCAAGCGGCGCCGGCGCGCTACGTGTCAGTGAGCGAACTGTACTCGACCGACGAAGTGGAGCTGCTGCTGGACGAGATTAGAGAGCTGGAGCCGACCAGCTGCCGCGGCGAAGACGTGCAGGTACTCGCTGAGCTCTGTCTCAGTACTCGTACATCGATCCGCGGTCGCCGTCGCACAACACTACTCGTGTGGGGTTCATCATACTGTTTACATTTAATATGGATGGGTAAACTGGGATAAGTACTGGCTGAGGGAGTATTTATTTATTTAAAAACATCTTAAACTATCTTTACAGGATATCTTTACTATCTTTATTTATCTTAAACTATATATATATTTGCTGTAATGTGAGCAGTTATGCTGTTTCAATGCCAAGTGGCCATAAGGCTCTGAAACTAATGAACCAATTTAAAAAATTCTGTCACTTTTGGAAAGCTACACTAATCACGATAAAATATTTATATTACTAAGCACGATAAAGTGAAGCTTCCGGTTATCATTTAGACATCCGTGGCAGTCATTATGCGTAGTCAGGTCTGACAACCAGTCTTTCTCTATGATGGGGTATTGAGTATCCCGGGTAACTGGGTCGAGGAGGTCAGACAGGCAGTCTCTCCTTGTAGAAGGGGATTTACTCTGTCGGTGTGCTGAAGCACCGCTACAGAGGTGTAGTGGAGTCGACCGATACTAAACGTGTAATACGGGTGTGGGATCAGGACTTCGAGATAGCGGGCAGCGGGTGCGGTGCGGGCGCGGGCGGGCGCTCGCCGGCCGGCACGGAGCTGACGGAGCGCAGCTGGGACTCGCACGCGCAGTACCGGCGCGCGCCGCCGCCGCGCCCGCGCGCGCTCGCGCCGCTGTACTGCCGCCTGCGCCACCTGCTGACGGCGCGCGGCGCGGCGTCGCTGCTGCTGGTGCTGTGCTCGCTGGGCGCGTGCGCGTGCGTGTGGGCGGGCGTGGGGCTGCGCGTGGGCCGCGTGCCGCTGGCGCCGCGCGTGCGCCTGCTGCTGCTGGCGGCGCTGTCCTCGCTGCTGCTGCACTCGGCGCTGCTCGTGCTGCACGTCACGCGCCTCGCCGCGCTGCTGCCGCTCGACTGGAACAAGCTGGTGACTAATACTGCATCCATTGACTGCTGTCAATGTGTCTCCTGCTAGTTAAGAACTCCGTCATGGTTGGGTGTACATTCCCTTTTTAATATAAAATAAGCACAAGTTATATGTTAGGCTAAAGGGTTGATGCTATTAGGCAGAATTTAACCTTTTATACTCCAGAGCAACCACTTGAACCTGCCCTAATCGCCAAGCCACTAATTCCGCACAAATACCTACGAAAGAAATAGGGTTTGAAATACAATATTTCACTAGCAATCAACGATAATAGCAGACAAAAAGAGAATTTAGTTACTTGTGTTTGTTTTTAACTTATTGAAGTTTTTTTATGCATGATTTTTTGAAATCAGACACATAAACGTATAAAAACGTTTATTTAAAAGAAAATGTAGCAGAATGCCACATATGCTGCAACCGTAATTGAGTCGTGATTGGATCAGTTATTAACAGTTAAAAACAATATCAGGGCCCCGATTCTCCTTAAGTTAATAATGTCAAAATCTAATAGAAATCGAATCGCAATATGATCGCAATAGTAGTTTTAACCATATCGGGCATTCTGCTACTAATAAAAGACCAATCGTATTCGATTGACATTTGATTGGTGTGCGATTGGTCTGCTATTTTGGTCTATACGGTAGTTTGCTGTACAATCATTTTGCAATCGTAAATCATTTGCAGACAAAACGATTCATTATTGAATGACAGAAAAGGATAAAAACTTCTATTTCAAAGAAAAAATAGCGGAATGCCACATACGCTTCAATCGTAATCGAGTCGGGATTGGATCTCAGTCGAATCGAGTCGAACGTGAATCGTATGGCGCTTAAGTAAAATGGGAACAAATATAATGACCACCATAAAATGCTTTGATACCCTTAGTTTTGCAACCAGAAAAATCTACTGAACACCAGAAAAATAAAGTCTAAAAATGTAATAGTACCAGCTATTTTAGTCACGACTTCACTTTAAATTGTATTCGACCACCAAATTTAGTAAATGATCACCAACTCTTGACGACCAAATTAATGTATTATTTTTGCCTAAATAAGTCACTGTGATTGCCATAAAATGTAGGCTTATTATCAAATAAAGTATTATGATGCCATATTAAGTTATGTGTCCGGCTTGCAATGCATGCGTGAGTGTCAGTATGACGAGTGACAGGGGAAAATGGAAGAAAATGACATATTGCGCCGACCCCAAGTAAAATTGGGAACAGGGCAGGAGAAAGAAGAAGAAGAATGTGTTTCTCAATACACTCCCTCGAAAACACACTCTTATCGCACTGTTTAGAGGCATGCAATAGACAATTTTCCACCCTAGTGCAGGAAAAGGGTCCCCATAATGTAATTACATTTATTGTATCAGGCCGAACTTATTTTTTTGGAGTCAGTTTACTTAAACAGGATAGCAAGATGTAAAAACTTTGATTATCATTTTATATTAAAACGCTGGTATAATTTTGATGATCATTCACTACTTTTGGTGATCATTTACTACTTTTGGGATAACAATGATTTATTTGGACTCATTTTGCTTAAATAGGATAGCAGAATGTAAAAACTTTGGTTATCATTTTACTTTAAAATGGTGGTTTAATTTTGGTGATCATTTACTATTTTTGGCTTGCGCATGATTTATTTTGGAGTAATTTCACTTAAATGGGATAGCAAAGTGTTAAAACTTTGGTTATCATTTTACATTAAAATGCGAGTTTCATTTTGGTGATCATTTACTATTTTTGTCTGCTATTTGTTACTATTTCTGGTGATCAGTTAAACATAAGCCAAGTAAAATTAGGAGAATCGGGCCCCAGACAGTTACATATCAATTGTATGTCGCTTAAGTAAAATTAGCAGAGTCGAGCCCCAGGTATCTTGGCAACTAGGAGCGAAATACAACAACAGACATTTCAACAGCACAGCATATGACAATCTTATAACTCACATTTATTTGACCCCTACCAACTTATTCCAAATATGTATTTACATACATCACAGTTTTCAGTTCAATTAAGGATGTGTTTTGAGATTCTCTTGGGTTTTCGAACTAATTCTCTCTGATCTGAAAGCTGCAATTGAAAGATAAACAATGATGCTTAACATGACATTTTCATGATTCCTCATGTTCTTGGGGATTATAGGTACTCTGGGGATTATAGGTAGGTACTTGTATAAGGGAGTATAAATAGAGTATGGGAAGTTAATAAATAGAGAACGAACTAAATAGAGTGCCGTCACGAGTTCATCAAGGTTGTGGACACGCCCACTGTGCCCATTGCGGTAGATTCCACTGTGCTAAATAAGATTAGGACACCTAACTCTAGTAACGGGTGTGCACCGACACCTCGTTCTAAACGAAGATAATAACACACAAACTAAGCTTAGCCGCATTCGGCCTAGAATTACGTGTAGCCCAACTTCGGGCTTTGGCTATAGATAACCACAGATTACTATAATAGTTACTTCTATAACTACGTATGTCTGGCAGATATTTTGAATCGAGCGTCATGAGCATTGATCAAATCCAATGTTCCCAGTATGCATATTGGATCAAGATATTTGATGAGTACATTTTACTTATGCTGCGAAGGTCCGTTCTGGTCAAAGACTATGGTAATTTATGGTTCGCGTGTTGTCGAATTCGATCGGAGTTGACTGTTCATACAATAGCTCTGCTAGTTTTGTTGTTTCTTTTTTATATTACCAACAAAATCGAGTTTAAAATCCAACGACTTGGACAACTGGGGCCCGATTCTCCTAATTTTACTGAAGCGACATTCGATTCACATTCCACTGAGATCCAATTCCGACTCAATTACGATTGAAGCGTAGCGTATTTCCCTTTCCGTGTTCAACTGGCGACACCGGTCTCGCGAAATCCACACGCTTTTGTTTTACTACGGAATCCTACGATCCCGTGTTCAATTCGCGTCAACTGAGCACGCTTTTGCGATCAAGCAACGTTAAAAGAAGTTTTACAAAACAGTGTGTAATTGAAATGAACACTTTTTTGACTTGACTCTTAGACTGTTTGAGTCTTTAAAAGCGTGTTGAATTAGCGACGGTATTATTTTATAGTAGATGGTAGGTTGTATTATTAACTCTATATGATTTCAATGAAATATGGCATATAATACAATTAATGTTTATTTATTATCAGCACAAAAAAAACACAGATAACTATTTTGCGGAACCACTGCTGGGGTTTTTGATGCCGTCTCGAAATAGATGTAGGTTGGACCTTTATTTTTCGTGAACGTCGTATTTTCTTATCATGCATGTATGAAACAGTAGAGGAAGGAGTCTGCAATCGAGATAGTTCAAATTAATATTTCAGTATTTATGTGTTTACTGGATTTGGTTCTTCGCTAAGTACTTTGATTATTCTAATAAATTCAGACTTTGCGTCTATAGTAATCATATAATTTTCTTGTAACAAATTGCAATGAGAAGCGCGCGAATCCAACTTCGGGCGCTCTCGCCTGCTTCGGCCCGCACGAATTATCCCGAACATTTACGAACGCGCTAAATCAGTACGGATTTGTTTCGAATAGACAGGTTAAAAAACCGTGTTCATTCCAACTACACACTGTTTTGTAAAACTTCTTTTAACGCAAAAGCGTGCTCAGTTGACGCGAATTGAACACGGGATCGTAGGATTCCGTAGTAAAACAAAAGCGTGTGGGTTTCGCGAGACCGGTATCGCCAGTTGAACACGGAAAAGGAAACACGCTGAAGCGTATGTGGCATTCCGCTATTTTTTCTTTGAAATAAACGTTTTATCCTTTTCTGTCATTCAATAATGAATCATTTTGTCTGCAAATGATTTACGATTGCAATATGATTGGTGAGCAAACTACTTTATAGGCCAAAATCACCAAAATAGCAGACCAATCGCAAACCAATCGAATGTCGTTGGAATACGATTGGTCTTATATTAGTAGCAGAATGCCCGATATGGTTAAAACTGCTATTGCGATCATATTGCGAACCAATTTCTATTAGATTTTGACATTATTAACTTTGGAGAATCGGGCCCTCTGTTTGCTTTGTCGAATGTCGATGCGTCATAATATAGAAATGCGCCATGATAGAACACGCTGGGTGTGCAGGGCGCGTGGACGAGCGCGTGGAGCGCGGCGTCGCTGGCGGCGGGCGGCGCGCTGACGCTGCACGCCGTGCTGGCTGCGCCCGAGTACCGCTGGGCGCCCGCGCACCTCGCGCATCTGCTCTGCTCCGCCGCCGTGAGTACCGCACGATATCACTTTGTCCGCAACAATATCAGCACGTCAAACTAAACCACTCAAACTTAGGCCCTCCGCACATGGAGCTACTGAAAAGGAACTAATCACAAACTCACATTACTAACGAGTTTTTTGAGCGTCACCGCCCATACATTGCCATACAGGGTCGCACACGACGCGACTAGTCACTAACCAGTTAGTAACGCGTTGGCGACTGATCGCGCGCGACGCGACGCACGTTGGATCGAAAATCGGCTGTAGAAGACATAGGATCTCAATGCCTTAAATGTATTTTTTTTTGCTAGAAATGACTTCTCTTGATTATTACTGTTCTATAAAATGCCATATGAAGTAATTGTGTGCATAAATGGAAGAGCTATAATTTTTATAAGAAAAAAATGTATGGAGCCGACATGAAAAATGAGGATATCTCTGGAATCGCAAGGTTGGCCGTTACATCCTTGCACACTGTTATAGTACTATTTATTTGTGAATTTTCGACATACTTAATATCGCGGCATCACTTGCGATATTTTTTTAAAAAATCGTCAAAATTAATAAATAAATAATGTTTATGATATGATATGATGATATGATATGAAAAAATCTTTAAAAACAAGCTTTTATTTAAATACGCTAAAAAGAAAAAAATAAACTTTGACTGTAACTTTACCGTCAACTTATAACGACATTTCAAATTTAACATATTTGACACAATTTATATGTTTTAAAAGCTTGACGCGACTTTACTAAGAAAGTAATTACGAGTACTTAAATCTCGCGACAAGCTTTTATTACAGTTCCAGTAAAAGTTTATTTTTTAAAGTTAAAGTTTTTCTTCTTAGCGCATTTTTACCTCAATTTTCTACTTGTCAAGCCCTGTCATTGGATAACCATATGTATGGATGGGATTGAAAAACATAGGTTATTCACCATTTTGTAGCGGCGGCCATCTTGGATTTTTATTTCGTAAAGTGAAATGTGTTCTACTTGTCAATCCCTTTCATTTGATACCCATATTGTATAGGTACCTTAAAAATAACTAGTCCGCCATCTTGTATATTTAGCCATGTTGGATTTAGAATGAAGTCACATAACTTAACATGCATTGTCATCCAAACTAAACATGCATGCAAAATTTCAGCTCAATCGGTTGAGGGCAAGTGCCTTAAAATTGGGTTGTAAAATTCCACCCGAACACACATAGTCTTCTTCTTTCGAGTCGATGACATGTCATATGAGATTACACTATGTCAGCCCAATATTCCGCCACAGCGAGAGCACGGCCGGATGCGCTCATTAAGTCCTCCCGCGAGCAGGTTTCAGGGCACAGTGGACATGCGATTAGATGGGACATCGTCTGCACGGCAGCCCCGCACTCGCACCCAAGGTCCGCCCCGCCCGCGAAACCCCACCTGGATCGATTATCTTTGCTCCGGCCTACCCGTGTTCGGAGTCTGTTTAGAGACTGCCAGACTCTTCTCGGGAGATCGTGTCCAGGAGGGAGACTTTCTAAGAGCGGGACAAACGACACACATAGTTACATACATAAATAAAAGGTTGTATAAGAAAGGTTGTAATAAAAATATTGTAAATTACACTTGGTATAGCCATGTTTAAGCATTAAAATGTACATATCATAAACATTATTTATTTATAAATTTTGTCGATTTAAAAAAAAAATATCGCAAGTGATGCCGCAATATTAAGTATGTCAAAAATTCACAAATAAATAGTACTATAACAGTGTGCAAGGATGTAACGGCCAACCTTGCGATTCCAGAGATATCCTCATTTTTCATGTCGGCTCCATACATTTTTTTCTTATAAAAATTATAGCTCTTCCATTTGTGCACACAATTACTTCATATGACATTTTATAGAACAGTGCTGATCAACAGACGTCATTTCCAGCAAAAAAAAATTACATTTAAGACATCGAGATCCTATGTCTTCTACAGCCGATTTTCGATCCACCGTGCGACGTGCCGGTCGCCGAGCTACTAGGTTACCCGAGTTTACTGTGTTTTGATGTGAAAAATGAACGATCTGTTTCACGCAGCTCTCGTGCTGCAACTGACAATCTGCAGTTCACATTATTTTGGATATATGGGTGAATCCAAAATCTGCGTCGATTCCTTCGGCGTCTGTTATGATGATAATATAGTATAATGACATCGTCATCTTCGCTCGATCCACTCGTCATTTTTATTGCTTCCAATATTTCCCCTTGCTAGGTTTTTCGCACGTGTTTATTTGATAGTAGAAATAACAGGAGTGACTGAAACCTTGACATGTGAGTAGCGTCGTGTGCGAAATACAGTTTATAACTAGTTTGTAATTCTAATTACTGATTAATTCCGTCATATTTGAGTAGCTCCATGTGCGGAGGGCCTTATTCTTCTGAAAACTGCATTGAAAGAACCATGCGTCAACTTGTACTAGTGTTCATTGTGTCTCATCTCTCAAATAAAAGTCTCAAAGGAGATGTTTCCAAATGTATGGAGCCCGGCCCGCTCTTTGTACACCATTGTACAAAATGGGGAAAAATATTTATAACAGTTTTCAATGATTTAATTAATTTTATTTGGCTTTAACAAGAATCTTTTCATGAAGATTTTCTCATTCTAAAATCCTAATCCTAACTATCCTAAATAATATTATAAATGTGAAAGCAACTCTGTCTGTCTTTCTTTTCTTCACGCCTAAACTACTGAACCGATTTGTGTGAAATTTGGTACATACATAGGTTGGAACTTGGTAAAGGACATAGGATAGTTTTTATTACAAAAAAAATACAAAAATAAAATTTATTCCAGACATATAGTGTCATCTATTTCTCAAACCAAAAATCTGTTGGAAGTGTGTGCGTTCGCGCAGCGGAATGTTGTTGAATTTAAAGATTTTAATTATGCAGATAATTAGTGAAGACGTCCTATAATAGGCATGATGACAAATTTTTAAATTCCTTTGTATGATGTAGGTATACGTCTATTTTATATGAAAAATTATTAATTTTAAGAAAATGCGAAGTTTTTTTATCAAATAATTGCATTTTTCTCTGTCCACTTTGAATCCGGCGCGAAAACGCTTGTCAGTGTCATGTCGTCACTTGTGACGTCACGACTGAAATTACAAGATGCAAGTAAGCAACGCTCGTGCAATAATTAAGTTTTTTGTGTTATTAAAAATGAATTCGAAAGTGCATAGGTGTTGTGGGGTCCCCCAATGTAAGAACACATCCAAAACAACTCCTGATAAGTTATTTGTGTACGTTCCTCACAATAAAAAAATACGAAACAAGTGGCTTAAACTTGCAAGGCGAGATTCAAAAGCAATATTGCCCAGGGTACAACTTTATTTTTGTGAAGATCACTTTGATGTAAGTTATTACATAGTTCTCTAGATTCTAGCATAGTTTATAATGTAAATAACTATTTCGAGGTTAGGTTTCATCTCTCATTGTTTTTTAATTAAACTAGTATACTTACATGGAAGTTTTAACATTTCTAAATTCAGCTGAACAAAAATCTTTATTTGATGCCAAAAACTTTCCCAGCATTATGATATCAATTCTAGGCAAATTAGCGCTGTTTGCCTTGATAAATCCGGGCTCCATAACTCGTGTTATAAACAATTAATTAATTAGAAACAAAGATCGCAGTGGAAGTTCACAATAACGAAATGTGACGTTCGCGCGCTTTCGCGCGAGTTGTTTTCAGAGATGACGTCACGAGCTCTGATTGGTGTTCAAGATATCATGGCGGATTGCCTTATTTCGTAATTTTATTTTATAAAAATACATATTAATCACATTATTAATAAAGAAATCAATGCGCGTTTTATATTCCAAGCTTCAAGTTTAATTTAATAAATATATTATTTTAATGATTTTTGATTACTGTCATCATGCCTATTGTGTATGGTAAATAAAAATTTGTGTATGCAGCCATTGTGGAGAAATTCACCAAAAACAGATTCCGCTGGGCGAACGTTGGCAAACGTTGTCCTGGCGGAACTTTTTTTAATCCATAGACTTTAGAAGAAAAGAGATGTGTCCGAAAATTAGTGTGTATTTGTGTATAATTGATTATGTATGAATGAAATCAGTGCATGCATAAACTTCGGAGAAATTCAAGTTTCCGCTACGCGAACGTTAAGCCATTAGCTAGTTTTCATATAAAGCGCTTACATAGAGAGCTGTAGATTTTTACATACGTTGTTTTGAATTTGTTTATATTTGTTTAAAAAACAGATTCAGAAAAAGTCGTAGGGTTTAAAAGATAAAAATATAAACGTAAAATACTCTGTTTTTTAAACAAATATAAACAAATTCAAAACAACGTATGTAAAAATCTACAGCTCTCTATGTAAGCGCTTTATATGAAAACTAGCTAATGGCTTAACGTTCGCGTAGCGGAAACTTGAATTTCTCCGAAGTTTATGCAATTATACACAAATACACACTAATTTTCGGACACATCTCTTTTCTTCTAAAGTCTATGGATTAAAAAAAGTTCCGCCAGGACAACGTTCGCCAACGTTCGCCCAGCGGAATCTGTTTTTGGTGAATTTCTCCACAATGGCTGCATACACAAATTTTTATTTACCATACACAATTATAGGACGTCTTACACTAATTATCTGCATAATTAAAATCTTTAAATTCAACAACATTCCGCTGCGCGAACGCACACGTTGGAAGTCCCTATTCCACGCGAACGAAGTCGCGGGCAAAAGTTAGTAATAAAATGTCTTCGTTCTCAACCCATAGTACTTTCGAGTAAAATAGTTCCCATCAGATAATCGTAATAAATGGATGAACCCAGAATCTTCTTTTTCTTTTATATCTATTTAACAATAACAGCAGTGTAATAAACTTTCTACGATCCATCTTACAATTCCTAAAAACACGACCAATACAATAGGCTGCCGAACAAAATGCATCGCATCGCAGTTTTGTATACCTTAACCGTATTTGCAAGCTTTTTTTTTCAACTTTACATTTTGTACAATCCTGAATGTATCTTCTTTCAAATGAAGAACGAACCATTAACATCGGTTCACGCAATCCAAAATGACCACCGAAGACCCAACACCCATAACCCATCTAGTATTTACAAATTAGTGACCACATTTCACGACAGATGTCGCTGTTCTTTGGAATGGTGTATGAATATACAGTGAACGATAATCGGGAAACTACAGAACCCTACCTGGCCCATTTTTGTCTGGTTATTTAGATCTAATAAACAATGGATGCAGCTATGTTTATTTCGCCACCACATTTTTAAGTTTCCGACTTCCCAAAAAGGAGGAGGTTCTCAATTCGTCAGGATCTTTTTCTTTAATGTAGGTATATTCACCGATTACTCGAAAACGCCTGGACCGATTTCCAATTTTTTTTTGTTTCATAGGGTTTACCTTCCATAACCATCAGGTCAGGATCTGACGATGGAAACCCTGAGAAATCGAAGTCAACTTTCGAAAATTGTAGGCATATGCACAGGGTAAAAACTTGACACTAGGTCTGATAACACTATGCAATGGTGAAGGTTAGGAGCCGACCTGATGATGGAGACCAGAGAAGGTCGAATATGTGAACTACCTCGTGTTTGGGCTTATATTAATCGTATTGATGAGAACTGACAACTATACTTTTTTACAACAAATATCGTAAGCGGTGGCGAAATAAACTTAGGTACAACTTAGACACTGTCTTCAAGGCCGATGCACCTAGGAATAGTTTTGTTTTGCTTTTCAGTGTTTTTGGGAGTCTGTTTTATTTTTTTGTAATAAGTTTTTTTAGAAGTAGGTATAGTTTCTTTTATTAAGATGTTTATGAGTGGCAAGCATAGTTGTGAGTATGGCATGTGTCGCGTTGCAGACGCTGGGGCTGGGCGGCGCGTGCGCGGCGGCGGGCATGGCGCTGGGCGGCGCGCGGCGCGGACAGTACCGCGCCGTGCCGGCCGCGCCCGCGCCCGTCTCCGACGACCCCTTATAGTGAAGGCCGCCCGCCACTCACTTCTAGGCGGCCCGTTTTATAGTTTTGTACGTCGGCCCGCGTCCAGCGCCGGCACCGTCTCTTTATTTTTTCTTCAAGTCTGATTTTTATTCTAGTCCGTTTTAGGTTTAGCGATGGATCGTTTGTGAATTTGTCGAGCGACGGCGGTTCCTCGGTTAGTTCTTGCACAAATCTTTCTAGTGGATCTAGTCGTGTTGTGTACCGATGCCGTGTCGGTCGAGCGCGTTCGTGTCGAGTCCCGGTTTTCTCTTCGTCCACTGCGTATTGTTAACGGAATTATCATATACGACATCTATGAGAATATTCAAATGTCTCTGTAATTTAACTATAGTACACGAAATGTATGCGACGGATAATGTTTTAATGTAAGTGAAGTATTTATTACGTTAATAGTCACATAATAAAATTGTTGTATAGACGACGCGAACGTTGTGTATGCGAACTTTCTTTCCTCGTAAGCTTGTATTGAATCAAATCGTTTGCATGATGTATGAAATATATATAAATTATCTACTTATTGTTCGTACAATAGTGAGCGTACATTATATTTAGTGTTAAGAAATAATTCGACATGTAATAAATGATACCAGTTGTTAATAGGAACTAATTTTATACTGTCCGATGTGTGGTCTCCCCACGAGCTTACAGAGTGTTCCTCGGCGACTCGCACCTCTGTTACAATTTTCGATTAATATTCCTTTGTATGTCTTATACATATCACATGTAAGTGTCGGGCGGTCCGGCCCGCAGCGACCACGTAACTCGAACCGCTTCATCTGTCTGTCACCTCGTCTGGCTACTCCTGTGCTTGTTTCAACGAACATGTCACATATAGCAGACGTTCATTGTGTATCTAATGTATGATGTCGATCAAATAATGTACGAGTCATTTTTACTTTAACATTTTTAATGATAATAATTATATGGTTTTATACAAATATTTACAATTGTTTCATTTTTCCTAAGTCATCATCACGTTATTTAAAGACCGACCCTGACGACGGCGACGTGCCGACGTTTGTGGCGAAGGACCTGTGTACGTGTGCCTTCACATTACGTCGCAAGTAGTGCGGCAGCAGCGCGACAGCCGCGCGACGTGATTGTCCATACTAGACGGCAGCGCGGCAGCCGCGTGCTGTCAGTCGACTTCGAGCCAGTGTTGCACGAGTACGTTTTCACAATGAGCGAATACCTATATATAAAGCTGCGTCTACGCTAGGAGAGCCGAGCACGGCTCCGCTTGTGCTTTGCTCGTGCTCGGTTCGTCTAGCGTAGACCCGCCTTAGGCCTCTCGGGGCGGCAGCGGCGGCGGCGCGGGAGCGGCAGGATGTTACGCGTATAATCAAATGGACCGGGCCTCGAATACAGCGGCGCGGGAGCGGGCAACGAGCGGTGAGCTCCAGTCAAACGGTGGCCGCCCGCGCCGCCTCCGCTGCCGCCCCGCTGCCCGCAAAATTCGAGGCAGAGGCCTTAAAAGTGCTCAATTTGACGCTCTATTGTCTTCGAATGTTCGAATCTGTAACGTTATATTATATTATATTAAGATGAAAGCTCGCAGCACCAGTGATGTTTCCCCTTTGGGAAATTGTTCCCTTGTAGAAATGAACTGGGGCCCGATTCCCCTAAGTTAATAATGTCAAACTCGAATAGAAATTGAATCGCAATATGATCGCAATAGCAGTTTTAACCATATCGGGCATTCTGCTACTAATATAAGACCAATCGTATTCCAACGACATTCGATTGGTTTGCGATTAGTCTGCTATTTTGGTCTATACGGTAGTTTGCTCTACAATCGTATTGCAATCGTAAATGATTCATTATTGAATGATAGAAAAGGATAAAAGTTTGGATTGCCCATTTATCCAGAAAAGCTATATGTACTTATTTTTTTTATTTTTTTAAATATAAATGGCCATTTATATTTATTTTTTGTTTTTAGTGTATATAAGTTAGTTTTATGTTGTATATATATTTATTATTAAGATAAGATATTGTAAAAAGTTATTTGTAAATAAAAGGATAAAAACGTTTATTTCAAAGAAAAATATTGCAGAATGTCACATACGCTTCAATCGTAATTGAGTCGAGATTGGATCTCAGTCGAATGTGAATCGTATGTCGCTTAAGTAAAATTAGGAGAATCGGGCCTTTGGCCACCCTAAGTCGCGCGACTGTGTTTGTAATGAGAAGGCATCCGCTACTGTCGTGCGGTTGCCGCGCTGCTGCTGCACTGCTTGCGACGTAATGTGAAGGCACACTTAGTTCCCTCCCGTCACATTCGACCACGTCGACGTTACGTGGCTGCTGAAAGACATAGTCTTTCTTAAGGCTAGCTTAGTGGATGTGCAGAAGCAGCTGTATGCATCCCAAAATACCGTCGCCAGTTAGCGCAGCGAAGTCAACGTCTGCGTAAATCGGTAACGGTAACTAGGTCACCTCAGTGCCGTAACTAGGGCGGTGCCAGCGGTGCCCAGGCACAGGGCGCAGACCCTGGAGGGGCGCAGAAATGACCAGACCAGTATCTAGTTTTGTTTCATGCATGGTAGTTAGTAGGTACATTTTGTTTTATTGCGAATATGGTGTAGACGCGCCCTCTGTACTATCTATATCTATATGGCATTTTTCAAGCGATCTTGAAATAATAACACTTGTAAAGTTAAAAAAGTAGAAATAGTAGTTTTATATTTGTCTGATGTATCGTGACGTGACGCGTCACAACGGTATCGGTTTCATACATTTAGTACCAGCTGGTGCCCGCGACTTCGTCTGCGCAGGATTAGTATTTCGAACAATATGTTTATAAATTGTAGCCTATGTGTTATTCTGATGTATAAGCTATATTATTGTAAAGTTTCATTAAAATCCATTCAGTAGTTTTGCATATCTTACTATTTGACTTTGATTTGTTAATTTACAGTGATTTTTATTTGTTTTGTGTCCTTAGACTGAAAAATTTTCGCGCTCGCTTCGCTCGCGCTTCCTTACATATGACTGCGTTGACTTTTTCAACGGGAAACCCACCAAAAACCATAAATATTTTTTTTACTAAACATTGTTATAGATATTTATTTCGTTAGTTTAGTTACCCATAATCTGTTCTAAACACTTTCATATACATATGTTGGTACTCACGATTTTCAATACATAGGGGCCACTTGGGTAATGATTGCACAAGGGCGCTACATAAGCTCATTTACGGACATTGCATTTGCAGACCATACACTATAAAATTTGCGCGCTCGCTTCGCTCGCGCTTATTTACGATTACTTGTCTCTTCTTGCAGGCGCACTACACAGAAGAGTTAAGTTTTTTTAATGATTATGTGGCTTAGTTTTACACTTCAGTAAACAAATATAATTATTTTACCTAATTAAAATACGTATTTTATGATCTTAACGAATTTTTCTTTTTTTTTGACAAAACCCAGTATCATATGTAGTCGTAGGGCGGCATAATCAGTTTTGCACGCGGGCGAACTAACAGCTAGCGGCGTGCCTGGGTTAGAGCATTTTTCAAGGGCGCAGTTTTGAAAGCTCGCACCGGGCGCATCAAAGGCTAGTTACGGCACTGGGTCACCTGTGGATTCATCGTGTAACGTGAACATGCGGCGCGGAGCGTGCCCCGATGTATCGGGTGCAAGTTTCGCGTCAGCAGTTAAGTATGTCGCCATCGCCGCTGTCACCGCCGAATGCCCGCCCGCTTCCGTCCCTGCGGCTCCTCCGCTCGACCGCTCGATCAGCTGCTCGTTTCTGCAGCCTCGGTGAAAAGCTATCCTGGTTTACGGAATACAGCGTTGTGGACAGTCAGTGAAGTCTATTGACAGTACCCGTTTTTCCGAGTCATAGAATCCTTTTAGGAACGGAAATTATATTGGGGTTGGCTTCCAGTCTAACCGAATGCATCTGAGTACCAGCGTTTTACAAGGAGCAACTGCCTATCTGACCTCCTCAACCCGGTTACCTGGGCAACTCAACACAACAGACTCATGTCACGATTCACAAAAACAATTTGCTGCGCCACTTCTTCCCAGCAAAAACACATAGAAAGTGGTGAAGGGTGGGCGTTTTGGGGGCTGTCTTTAGTAAATTTCTGACATTCGAAAAGTGCTGTTTTGCAGCCAAGATTGAATAAACGATTATAAATTTTATGGTCGTAAAATAATACAATTTATCTCTTGTTTAGGATCCTCTGAAAGTTTATAATTAAGTAATATATAGTAATAGATAAGGAATAAATAAAATGAACCTCAATTTGCACTTTGTATTAACATATTATTAAATATTTGTACACAACCCACCATATCTTATTATATAATAGACAAAATGCAGGAACCTGCTATGTCTAAATCCTTTTTAACCCTATACTGATTGACACAATTGTTTTTTTATTGTCTTCTGATTGATGATTATTTAGTAAAAGCACAGTGCATGGTGTTAGCTTGTCTGCACACTTGTAAAGTACTTGTGTATGGACTCCACCAGGCTGTCTGCCTTGGGTTTAGCTGCCACTCCAGCCACTTCAATGCCAAGGTTCTCAATCTTGTATGCTGTAGAGTTGCCAATAGCAAAATGTGGCAGTTCTGTGAGGCTGTTGCTAAATGTCTGTAATTGCCTGAGTACATACTCACATCCCGACGGACTGAAAAAAACCATGCAACAGGGTTTGTGCAAGTCATTCACTTTCATAAGATCTTCTTTTAAATTCTCATTTTCTTTGGTTTCATACACCATTAATGCATCTACTGGGATATGTGAAGACTCCAAAATTGTTGGTAGAGTCTCTGATCTTAAGTTACCACATGGAAATAAAAACTTGCAATTTGCTGGATTTTCCCTGACAATAATTTTTGCTAAGTTTTCAGCATTTCCTGATGACATACCTCGAGCATCTAACCCAAGAAGTAGTTTGATTTTATGACAGCTAGCGTCACCTACAGTGTAGACTCTCCTGGAGTTCCATATGACGAACCTGGCGGGGTCCCAGCACTTGGCCACGGCGTCGACGGCGCGCGGGCTGGTCAGCACGAGCCCCGCGTAGTCGCGCAGCAGGCTGGCCGCCAGCTCGTCGCTGCGCACCAGCCCGAACTGCAGCGGCTCCACGAACACCGTGCTGTACTTATACTTCACAAAAGCTTGCTCGTAATCTTCCGACTGGCTTTTGAATAGCACTACTTTTTTCATTCTTCTATCGTTATAGCTAGGTACACGCAAACTTGATTTCATTAAGTTTGTTGTTCACCTCCACATGACAGTTGTCCCTGGAATGAAGTGTACACCTCATAAGCAACCAAGACCAAGACATCTTCATTTACCTACTCACTTCAACGAAGCATAAAACAAAAATAAACTTGTAACCTAGGTATATACCGTTTCGCTCCTAAAAAGTTTTCCGTTTATTACACAACTAGGCTGAACTGAACAGGAATGACAAATACTTGTTTGTTTTGTTTACGGTTGATCACAATTTGTTTGACGTTGACGGCTGTCAGCGACAAAAAGTACTCTGTGGCGACAACCTGTTTGACGGCGGATGTTTTTTTTTGATAGCGCCTCCCATAGACGTAATGTACAAACAGGACCGAGCACCTGTCTGTCCCTTTCTATATAATAGGGTGACTATATGATTAAGCTATGTGAGACAAATCCGCTAATATTATTAAACACAGATGGACATTGAAGTTTTAACTGACGCATAGGATGATGGGTAGCTTAAGGTTACAAAAAATATCTTGAGTTTCTCCGTGATTCAGAAGGCACGTTAAGACCGGGTAAATGTAACGTTATGGGGCGTTATGTAGCGTTATTAAGGATATAAGATATTAGGAAAGCAATACAAGGTATTTATTAATTTGTACATTACATTAATTATAGTGGAACAATTCGACAAAAGACTAGGGTTTGTCGAACATATCGACCAAGTTGTATTAAAAGCTTCAAAAATACTAGATTTCGTTATGAGGGAGTGAAGAGCCTATAAACATTCAAAAACAAAAACAAGCATGACATGCTTGTTTTTGGATGGGTGTGCCCAAGTTTATTTCGCCACCAATTTTGAGGCCTATGTACCTAAAATTACTAATAGCTTTTTTTGCTGTTTTTGGAAGTCGGTTTTATTTTTTTGTAAAAAGTTTTTTAAATTTTTGTTTTTTCAGAGTTAAAGATAGCTGTCACTATCCGCATTAGTGCAAAGGTCTCATCAATACAAATAACACAAGCCCAAACACGAGGTAGCTTACACATTCAGTTATAGAGTTAGTAATAATCTCTTATCTAAAACAACTCCTACACCATTCCTTTTCCCATCACTTCCACAATAATAAAACTTGTATCCTTCACCAATTTCTCTAGCTTTCGTAACTTTCCATTTCGTTTCTTGCGAACATGCTACATTTATTCGTCTTCTCTTAAACACATCCGCTAACTCTCTGGCTCTTCCAGACATCGTTCCAACATTCCAACTTACATACCTCAATCTTACTTCCCGGGCTCAGTTCTTACATTGCCCCGCTCAGTTTGCCCGGGTTGGTGCAAAAACCCTTGTCCACTTCCCACAGGGGCCGGGTGCTGCCCCTGCGCGTCGCCTGGGGGGTAGGCCCTAGCCCTATCACTCACATCTATTATACTGGACATATTGCAAATTTAATAGAGATTTGGCTATATTTTTATGACCGGCCGCCTGCCTGACGTCAACCCTTGGGAATGCTTTTGTTGGTGGTTTTCCCTCCGCCTGAGGGTGGACCCATGGCGCTGAATATTATGCACGGGGTTATAGTTTTTTCCCTTAGTCACCTCTTACGACACCCACGGGATGATATGGGTCAGCCCTATTCGAAACCGGGAGCTGCACGGAAATCGTAACGTACGTAGCCACAGATAATACACATGAACACACCACCTGCCGGTAGTCAGACATGCGTTGATCTGAGACCGAACGGGAAAATGATTCTCTTCTCTTTTATCGCCCGAAACATCCTTTGATTCGGGTCAAAATACCGCCACCGAACCGAGAACGAGACGGTCGAGCAATGGATCACATTCACGCTGCTCGGGTGTTCTCGGCGTGAGTCTGGATGAGGCTTAAGAATTTTGGAGTGGGGGTAGTGAATCCAAGAAAAAGCTCAAATTAATGGTACAGTCAACTTCAGGTCAGTCAACTATTATTTTTGTACCCTAAAAGCTAGTACTACTTTCACAACTACTACTTTCACTTTTAGGAAGCTACACTATTCCCCGAGAACGTAGGCTATATTTGAACAGGGTGCGGGGCAGCGGGGTCCTACGCGGAAGACATGTCTTTCTCCGTTGGTCGTAGCCGTTGGTAGTGTGTAGTGTAGTACATGCTATAGGTACTGCAAAAATGCGTCCCTGGAACGTTAGTTTCGTTGTAAAATGTGAAAGACAAAATATCAATTGACAACATTGATTGTTGCGTTTTGTGACTGCTTCGGACAAACAGATAATATAACTTATTGTAACGGTCAACAACTATAGCGGTTAATATTTTCAAAACATCTGGACGGCTGGAAATACTGCTTTGACTTACGTTGAACGATTATGTTTTCGTGAAATTCTGATTATTTTCAATAAATACGTGACATAATGTCAATGTGTGTATCATTATGGGGTATTTCTTCTTTTCTATAAAAGAAACACGTTTCGTAACTTCTTTACGGGTGTTTAACAAACGGATGTCTGTTAAATCCTGAAGAAAAATTTGGAGGTGTCATAAACTCATAATAACAGGACTGTAAATAAAATATTAAAATTAGTATACACAACACACAAATGAACGGGCAATTTTATGTTGATCGTAGTGTGCAGTGATCTTTTGTTATCGAGGTGGACGGATGTGGGTTACCAATGGCGCTAAATGGTTGTTCGAGCGGGCTGGTGGTGACGGCGGTGGTGGCGCTCCTGCTGCTGCCCGCGCAGTACTACGTGCCCGACCTGTACGCGGGCGTGGAGGACCCGCTGGCCGGCGCCGAGCAGCCCGAGACTCCCACCGGCGCCTTCGGCTGGTTCGATCTGGCGTTCGTTCACTTGCCACCGCTTGACCTGTTCGTCACAGTGACCTTACTCATACTAGGATTGTTAACATATCTTTGCGAGTGGATACAGAGAAAGCTGATGGAAAGAAGAATTGTAAAGGTGCGTTTGTATCGTACACTTATTCGCATTCCATCTCAAGTAAACGCCGCTATTCTGTATTCATCACCACGTGTTTTAAAGTAGCGAAGTACGTCTCGACTTTGCTGGGTCTAAGGGACTATGCACACCACGTTCTTTAAACGCGCCGTCGCCGGCGCGTTTTTATCCTGCAGAGCAGTTTGTTGTCCTTTGTATCGATGCAAATGCGCGTCACCGGCGCGTCTGTACCGAAACAAACGTGCGTTTGCATCGCTACACACGCGCGTTTGCATCGCGTCTGTATCGCTACACACGCGCGTCTGTATGTGTACAGGTGTGCAAAGGTCTACAGGCTGCGTCTGTCATGCGTGCGTATCGCGTCTGTATCGCTACAAACGTTTAAAAAACGTGGTACGCATAGGCCCTAAATAACAAGTAGGAACATAAATAAACCTTCCTTATTAATAACTAGCCTTTTTCCCGCGGTTTCACCCGCGTCCCGTGTGAGTTACTGCCCGCACTGGGATAAAATATAGCCTATGTTACTCGCAGATAACATAGCTTTCTAATGGTGAAAGAATATTTAAAATCGGTCCAGTAGTTTTTGAGTTTATCCATTACAACCAAACAAACAAACAAAGTTTTCCTCTTTATAATATGATGAGTATAGACTATATTTTTGATAGAAACCGAATGGACGTGTTGTGGACTCAGTGGTTTTTGTTGTTTATCGGGAAATAACAAGTCATCTTCAGTATTTTTTTTTACTTATTAGAGCAAATGTAAATATACGTTGTTTTCGTGTACCTTATACTTGCACCGCATAAGAAATTTCGTAACGAGGCAGATTAAACCTCTTGAAACAGTACGTAATACATTGAAGCGTAATATAGTAAAGAGTCGGGTGATGTGGATGGAATGTGCGGCGTGCTCGAGTGAGCGGCGTGTCTGTGTGTGCAGCTGAACCAGTACCTGGGCGCCAGCGTGGAGCGGCTGCGCGCGTGGGACGCGCAGCAGGAGCAGCTCGAGGTCACGCTCAAGATGGTGCAGAACGCCACGTCGGAGTACAACCTGCTGCTGTACCTGCTGCTGCGCCAGCACCGCTGCCTGGCCGGGCACAACGGCCCGCCCTCCAACTGCTTCTTCGACAAAGGTCTCGAAGAAGACCTCCCTTTTTTAAGGAATCCCACGCTCGACGCGTAACGCACGCCTCCTCGCGTTTATTATTTAATAATTATAGTGTTGAGTTGTTTACGCTGTTTTTCAGTATTACGTTTGAGTAGGTATACCCGTGTCACGCCACGGGTGACAATTTACAGAGTCGTGGAGAGTGTCGTCCGAGGCGCAGCTGTCTGCAGGCAGCAGCTCCGAGCTGCGAGCACATGCCAGCTGTGGCCGCATCTCCGTTTACACAAAGCCACCGAAACACCAAACTCCTGTAAGAAGTGATGGGAGATATTAGGCGTCTGTCGTTGCTATCATTATAAAAAATCGAAATCATTTCGTCAAATAGCTGCTCTACGTACAATACGAGATGAGACAGACGCCAAAACAGAATCTTTACAGAGGATCACAAAGAGCCACAGTAGGTTCTTGGGCCTTGATTTTGCAAATTTAACTTATAGTCCCCAAGCCGGCGAACAAATTTTTTTTTGACTTTGTGAGTGCCTTTCTTTCGATGAGTCCGACAAACTTTTCTAATGCGCGAAGTATGGCGCTGCTGCGTTTTTGAATGCTTGACTGCTGGAATTGTCGATATGACGTCACTGTTCCTCGTACTACCCGTGCCGATAAAGAATGGGATTAGAAATCGCGACAGCTGTATTTACCTCTCGCTCATGTGCTATAGTGTATGAGGGAGAGGTAAATACAGCTGTCGCAATTTCTAATCCCATTCTTTATCGGCACGGGTTGTACATACCTACAGTTTCTATTTTTTGCAATATGTTTAATAAAGTTGCTTTCAATATTGTGGTCTACTTATCCGACAAAGATCATGCTACGTATGAAGAGTCCACCATCCGGAATATATATGTCGATATGATGTCATTGTTCCTCTTCGTACACACATCAAAAAAAGTTTGCGATCACTTCGAAAAACTAAATCTTTTTTGTTACTGTAGATCTCCTGTAGATTATATTATGATTTTTTCTTCTATTTAGATTCTTTATTTGAAAATAAAGAATTAGAACATAAAACAATGACCCCGTTCAATTGTTTTTTCATATATAAGGCTTTCAGTCCTAGCTTACGCTCATTCAGAAATCTGATTTTGTCAATTATAAGCGATTCAAGATATTTTTCGCGGAAAGTTGTGATTGAAAAAATGCCAAGAGGAACATCAGAGGTTTTACGAGCCAGAATAGTAACTTTGAGGAAAGAGGTATCACGGAATGGGGAATTTAGCTGACCGACCCTGCAGCGGTCGCCCCACTGTTTTGACAGCTGCCCTAAAGCGCTATATTAGATAGCTGGCAGCCCATGATCTAACAATCAATGCCACTAAAATAAAAGCAGAAGTCAGGATCGCCTCTGGGCTTAAAGTTAGCACGTAGACCGTTCGCTATTGCTTGCACCAGGCTGGATAACGAGCACGGAGGTCTTGGCGAGCTCCGCTCAATTCCCGGCAACGTCAACAACGAAGATTGCAGTGGGCTACACTTCGGCAAAATGAAGAAGGTGAGGACGAAAACATTTGGCAAAACTGTCTGTTCGTTGACGAATCCCGAATCAGCACTCATCCACATAACCGACGTGTCCGTGTCTGGAGAAGACCAGGCGACCGTGAAAGACAAAGAACTGCCACTGGAACAGTTCAGCAAGGCGGAAAATCGATATCCTTTTGGGGTGGCATTGTAATTGGAGCTAGAACGCCTTTGATTCCGTATCGGGGCTTCATGACAGCAGACATGTACAAAGTAGTTGCTATTGATGATATCGTCAGACCATTCCGAGTAAACCATGGGCACTCAACGAGTCAATGCTGCTCTTCAAGAATACGATATCACACGATTAGACTGGCCTGCCGGCTCGCCCGACTTAAGCCCAATAGAGCACGCGTGAGATGCTCTTAAACGAGCAGTATGGAACCGTGAGCCACGTCCCCAGACAGTTCCAGAGCTCAGGGAAGCTGCTATTGATGAATGGTATAGGTTACCCCAGGAAATGCTGCATAACTTGTTCTCAGCATGCCCAGGAGGATATTCGCATGTGTTCGAGCCAGGGGAGGAGTTATTTTATATTGAATATACACCTTTTAATAATAAATTGTTGTTTAAGTTTAATTAAACAGTCTTTTTCTTTCTATGAAATTTCTATCACAATTACATTATGATTAATGGCTCAATAGTTTTACATTTCAATTTCAAACAGGGTATTCTTATTTAAAGAAAGTATACATCATAGACTTTTTCTTTATAAAGTTAAATTTAAAGAAATATAGGAGCTTATGCTTATATTATATACTTTTTTTGATGTGTGTAAGAGCAGAACATTATATTCAAGTAGTTGGAGGCGCAAAACAAAAGGTTTGCACCGAGTTACCACCACCCCGCCGTCAGAAGAGAGGATCAACCGGCGTCAGCTGGTTTGTCCCAGTTCCTATCCTAATCATTGACAACTACGGTTCGTTCTGAATTGTAAAGCGCAGGCCACATCGCCAGCTAGCGGGCGGGCGGGCTAGGCGGGCGAACATCGTTTCACCTCTTTACATATTTCGGTTCACACCGCTAGCTACCGACTAACCTAACTAAATATCCGACGATTCCAGCGAAGCTATTCGTTCCCCTCGTTGGCGTGCTCGGTTCGTTCGCCCGTCCTCCCCGTTTCGAGAAGACTAGTCGACACTCGTCTTTCAAATAGCAGTGTAGTGTTCGTCTGTCCGTAGTTTTCGGTCCTTTCATGTGATTCAATAATGAATTATTTACGCTGCAATATGGTTGTAGAGCAAACTACCGTATAGACCAAATGGCAGACCAATCGCAAACCAATCGAATGTCATTGGAATACGATTGGTCTTTTATTAGTAGCAGAATGTCCGATACGGTTAAAACTGCTATTGCGATTCAATTTCTATTCAATTTTGACATTATTAACTTAGGAGAATCGGGCCCCTGATCTCTCTCCGGTCGTGTCGGATTGCCGTCCCATCGGGCGCAGAGCGTGAAGGAATAGTCAGTGCACCTGGCTGATCTTCGTACATGAGAACAGCCGCAGTTTCCGAAATCTGTCTTGGACGCCATTATTTATATCAAACACTAGCCGTTTTCCCGCGGTTTCACCCGCGTCCCGTGGTAACTACTGCCCGTACCGGAATAAAATATAGCAGTGGCGAAGGGTGGTTTAATGAAATAGGGAAGCCGCAGCAAAAAAAATAAACTGGGGGGGGGAGTACTCAGGGATTGGGGGGAGAGGTAATGGAGGTAATTTCTCAGTCCACCTTTTAGCACTGACTGAGAGACTGATAGTTTGAACATGTTTTCTCGAGGAATTCGGCAGATTATTAATATCTATAAAACTTTATTATCTTTAGTTAGGTATATTAACTACTAGAATCTGAGAAAACTTGGCACTAGAAACAATACATTTTAAGTATTTAATTTACAACGGCCTGTTAGCCATCGATATTTATCGTAGGTATTTATCCGTCAGGACGTTAGTAATTTTAATATAGACGTAATATTGGTAGGTAATTCACCCGAGCGGCGTGCCCGAGTTTTATAACACGTTTTTATTCTCAAAACTTAACCTTGAAAAATAAGTTCCTTCCTAAAGTAAATAATCTGTCGGAAAACAGTCTAATGCGATAAATGCTATCCTAGTTAAGTTTTAAAAGTAGGTACACTAAAAAGAAACCTGATGCCAACTGTCTACGTATCAAAATAACTCAATTCAACGTAGGTATCTCTATTTTCACTAGGTACACACACTGTAGTACTGTACTTCTTGTACTGAGTACCAGGTCGGTCACACGGTGCGATCGCGGGGATTAGTAGGGAGTAATGATACAGCCAACTACTTAAACAAAATTATATACTTGGTGAATTCAAAAAAAAAAAAATCCCAACTAGGGTCATTAAATCGCGGAGAATCTTAACAGCGCGATTCAGGATTTGCATAAAAATGCACAACGCCATCTATGTTGAAATAATGTAACTAAAACACTTCAACTAACATAAAATATTGTACACACACGAACTATGTTATTTCCAAATGATACACACACTAATAAATTCAATTAAATAATTCAACGAACAAATTGTTAATGATATTATCTAAAACAAAATAAGAACAATGAGAGTGAATTTGTCTGATTTGTTTGTTTACATATTTGAGAGCTCTAAGCGCTGTCACTCGCGCGTAGACAGATATAGCTACTCTACTCTTGACGCGTTCTTTCTCGTTCACTCGCGAGTTTTGAAAGCTGGAAGCCGCTCCGTGAGCCGGCTTACCGCTCGCCCATATGCCGCGAACATCGCGCGGCGCGGCGTGGATGACGTCACGCAAGCGTAGTTTTGTATGGAGGAGGAAGCCGCGGCTTGTTTAGTAGGAGCAAAATGTTTCAAGTAATTTATAGACAATTTTTTTTACGGTGGTAGGCGTCTTGTTATACCTACATATTTAAATTGTGCAGTTTAAATGATTATATTAATTATACCTATACCTATATTATAACTTATACCTATGCTTCTTTCTTGAAATTCAAAAGGGAAGCCGATGGGAATCGGCTTATAAGGACGCCTCGCCACTGAAATATAGCCTATGTTACTCGTGGATAATGTAGCTTTCGAATGGTGAAAGAATTTTTAAAAACTGTCCAGTAGTTTTTGAGCCTATTCATTACAACCAAACGAACAAAGTTTTCTTCTTTATAATATTAGTATAGATGCAATATCTATTAGACACTGTTGATTTTCAAAAACACGGACGTCAAACAATTTCTACAAGGAACAGAGAACGAGAACTCTGAGTTAAAAACAAATGACGTTAGTTTCTGTTAATTTATCGAAATAAAAACACAGTTGCGTAAAAATATTAGTCCCCAGGCCGGCGAACAAATTTTTTTTTGATACATATACATTTAAGACTTTGTGAGTGCCTTCCTTACGATGAGTCCGACAAACTTTTCGAATGCGCAAATTTTGGTGCCGCTGCGTTTTTTAATGCTTGACTCCTGAAATTGTCGATATGACGTCACTATGGCTCTTCGTACATACACGTTTCATCTTTTGAGATTCGTTTAATAAAGTTAACTAGAGAATGGTGGTCAACTTGTCCGATAAAGATCGTGCTGCGTTTGGAGTGTCCACCATCCTGAAAATGTCGATATGACGTCACTATGACTCTTCGTACATACCTGTTTCATTTTTTGAGATTCGTTTAACAAAGTTAACTAGAAAATGGTGGTCAACTTGTCCGATAAAGATCGTGCTGCGTTTGGAGTGTCCACCATCCTGAAAATGTCGGTATGACGTCACTACGACTCTTCGTACATACACGTTTCATTTTTTGAGGTTTTTTTAATAAAGTTAACTAGAAAATTGTGGTCAACTTGTCCGATAAAGATCATGCTGCGTTTGGAGTGTCCACCATCCGAAACATGTCGATATGACGTCACTGTGTCTCCCCATACATACATGTTGGTCAAACACAACAATGATAGATAATACTATTCTTATTGCAAATATCGACTTGTCCGACAAATGTAGTGAGGTAAATAGTCAGTTCGACAAGAAAATGAGAAAAAAATATTACAATTGGAAGAAGTTTATTCTTTTTGTCAATTTCTGACTTAAATATTCACGTGCATTATTTAAGTATATTAAATTGGCATACTACTTACCAATTTTAATTACTATTTTAGAAAAAGTAGCCTGACTAAGACGTATTGTTGATAGTTTATATTATGTTAAGGAATAATATCCCACATCTATTAATGGACTATATATCAATCAAAAGGTCTTTTTAAGTGCAACATTTTGTCCCAACATACCACTTATCAATTCTTAGTATTTTAGAAGATATAGCCCAAATAAGGCGTATTATCGATAGGTTTTACTATGTTAGGGAATAATGTCCCACCTCTAGGTATGAACCATATGTCAATCGAAAGATCTTTTTAAGCGCTATATTCCGTCTTAACATACCACTTACCGATTCTTAGTATTTTGGAAGACATAACTGACCTAAGGCATATTATTGATACTTTACATTGTGTTAAGGAATAACATCTCACTTGAAGTTATGAGCCATGTTTCAATCAAAAGATCTTTTTAAGCGCAAGGTTGTATTAGCATAACTCCGACAAATTGTAAGTACTTTAAAAGGATGGTGGACACTCCAAATGCAGCACGATCTTTATCGGACAAGTTGACCACCATTCTCTAGTTAACTTTATTAAACGAATCTCAAAAAATGAAACGTGTATGTACGAAGAGCCATAGTGACGTCATATCGACAATTTCAGGAGTCAAGCATTAAAAAACGCAGCGGCACCAAAATTTGCGCATTCGAAAAGTTTGTCGGACTCATCGTAAGGAAGACACTCACTAAGTCTTAAATGTATATGTATCAAAAAAAAATTTGTTCGCCGGCCTGGGGACTATATAAAAACATGCTTGTAAGACATCGCCGCGGTGTTTGCACGGCCAGGCGACCGCTCACAGCCGCAGGACACGGGGACGCACTCGCTCGCAGGATTATCAACTTCGGTCACTCACCAATATTATAAAGGCATTTTCTTGAAAGTGGATGGGTTTGTGGCACACCCCCACTCCACCCCCTTCGGAGTGTTCCAAGTAGCGCATATTCGTTTAAGATAATTTTCAAATATTAAACTTACTTTAAGTTCAAATTGTATAGTGAAATTCTATGTGAGCATAGATCAGTTTATCATCTATTTGAAATGTTGACGATTTAAGTCAAGTTATATTGATCGTCAAATAAGGCAATAACGCGACTTATTGTATATGTGTTATTGTATAGTGTATATTATTATTGATTTTGAAACCGGTCGCGGTTTCGTAAAATAATGATGTGAGCCACCGACTCAGTCCTAGTCAGCAAGAGCACTTCCATAGGAGCGCGCGTCGGGCAGGCCGCCAATAGACTGCCGCGGCTACTACATTACGGTATTACCGTCCCTCTACTTACGCTCTATCCGTGCCGAGCCACGTACTTACGGTGGACATTTTCTCATGGTAAATAATTATAACTAACACGTAGAAAATTATTAACGTATAACGGAACGGAGTCTCAGGGTACTGTTATAACGTACTGCGGACGGCTACGAAGACACGCACACGTAGCACGCAGTTTGTTCAGTTTTGTAATAATATTGTGGCTTCAAGTTGCTGTTGACTTTTGTTCCACTTCTCAGATTTTACAGAAACAGTAGATAATTTAAGCGATGTCCCTCAATCTTGCTGAGGATGCTTATGTCTACGGCGTAGCACTTACTCGTAGCATATGCTACGAAATCGTGGAACAGGCGACAGAGGCCGATAATTTTGTCCTTTACCCCTTTTTATATTTGATTTGTAATAGCTTAGGTGAGAATAAAGTTTTAGTAGTGTTTGTACTCACACTGTTTGTACTTTTAATGTTTGTAGGTGAAGTATACGTGCTAAAGCAAAATAATATGTATAGTCGAAGGACACAATACCGTGATCATGTAACAATATCTTGTTCCAGCTGTGAGCCACGTCTCACTCCGCATGAGACACGTGTCAGGCACACACACACACACACACACACGCGCGCGCGTGACGTCATCGTGCGAGCCGCGTCGCACGCGTCACTCTAACCCGGTGTCCTGCGTGAGCGACGAACGCGACGAACGCGATCAACTCCACGGCATGCCCTACATGCGGCCTATGTGACAGTCTGCGGCGAGACGCGACGTAACGCGCACTTGATTTGAGGGCGACCAGATGCATTCAGAAGCGTTGATCGCCGCAGTGCGTGAATAAAGATTGTTGTGGGACATAAAACATAAACATTATAGAAATCGTTTATTAGTATAAAGAACTTGAAAGAATGTTGCTGTCTGTATTTTAAATATGAACTTTCAAGCAAAATTGTACTGTACTTCTCCATGATTTGAGAAGTAATTACCAAAATCACGTAGGACATTTGTCGCGTATAGCATCGCGTCGCATTACGTCGCGTCGTGTTGCGTCGCGTCGCGTCGCGTTCGTCGCCCACGCAGGACACCGCGTGAGCACTACTGCCGTATGTATGTAGGAGAAGAGAGAGAGAGCGGCCGGACGGACTGACACAACATGCAGTGCTCGCACTGATTTGAGTGGAACAGAAAACTTGAGACAATCCAATCTGCGCCGGAGCCCGCTAGTGCGTCGCTTATGAATGTTGCTCCAACGTAACGGGAGCGCCTGCTTCTAACTTTGCATGTTTTCTTTGATTAGGTAATAAACCTTTCCCGGCAGCGTAATGGCGCGGAGGCAGTTACTGCGGCTCTGCGTCGTGCTTTAACTCTTTGTATCTGTATGTTCTAGAATCGTAAATGTTTTCTGTTGTTCCTATTTTACTACTCGATTTCAGGTTATTAACAAACATAGGGAAAAAAACAGCCAAGAGCGTGTCGGGCCAAGTGTAGGGTGCCGTAGTTTCCCGAGCCCATGCCTATCCTATCAACTCAGAATAAAACGTAATAGCTCGAAGTAGCGCTACTGCAGCGACAAATGAGGTGACTCATCATCCTCCTGCCCTTATCCCAATTCGGCTCAGCATGTTTTCTCCTTCCATACTCTTCTATCTGCCGTCATCTCGCAAGTAACCCTTGCACCCTTCCAAACAACATTTAAATTAAATATTTTATTTACATAAATTTTAAAAAGTAAAAATAAACTTATACAGAAAAGAATTTTAAGCAGTGCACAAGAAAAACCTGGTGGTCCAGAATCATTAACGTAACATATCTGAATCATAAGTAAAAATTTTTTTTAAGTCTTTTGTCCGGCCCAAAATGAGCAAAATATGGATACCAACTATTCTTAGCAGAATTTAAAACATTTGTTTATAACTTTACTTTAAAATGTTGATTTCATTTTGGTGATCATTTACTATTTTTGTCTGCTATTTGTTACTATATCTGGTGGTAAGATAAACATAAGCCGTTGTTATTTATTCATTATAGATATGAAGTAAGACATCTCGACATTTATTGAGAACCTCCTCCTTTTTGGAAAGTTAACAAACAGTAATCCACGCGACTGTTGTGACAGCACGCTGACGCGGAGCACCTCGTGGCCGCGCCTGCTCCCGCACGCGGTTCACCACAAGCAGTGCGTATATAGTTGAGCGAAGCTGTTGTCGTCATCTCGATGTGAATTGGGGTGGAATGAGGGCGACGTTTGATGATCGAATGTAGTTTCAAGAGGGACAAAGTGCGCCTAGGTGACCTACTGCCGGTCTCACACGTTTCAACCAACTCACCTTAACTTGTAATCCTGTAAGCATGTACGTGCTACGCCGTAGCAAGTGATTGACTCAAACGCTACGTTGCCGTCTCGTAGCGGTGTAGCTATTGACGGTCGAGGCTGTTGCTCGCGTGCAGCTCGCGTGCCGCGGCGTGTAGCTCGCGTGCCGCGACGTGCAGCTCGCGTGCCGCGACGTGCAGCTCGCGTGCCGCGACGTGCAGCTCGCGTGCCGCGGCGTGCAGTTCGCGTGCGAGTCGCGTGCAGCTCGCGCGTGACAGATGGCGCAACATCTCGCAAGTGTCGACACTTAATTGAACAATCAGTTCTCGCGACAACTTCGATACTGTGATGAACCCGTATCGAATGAAAACTACTGCCATTTAACTTGCCGACAAGTTTGCTGAGGTGTGCGGGGACCGAATCTAAATTAATACGGCCGCTTTGTTCAAGGCCGCCTGCAGACGATTATGATTCTTATTGCGGTCCAGTAAGGTTCACGGGGATGTACCGCATTAGTAATTACAAACAGTAATTTGATGAGAACATGAAGACGCTACACGTGTAATTCTATTGTACTGGCAGGTACTGCCGCTGCAGTTCCCAACTATTGTTTGCGTTGCTCTAAGTCTAAACTATCATTTATATTTATTTTATTTGAGCTGCATAAACAGTTACCATTGAAACAGAAGGAGACAATGATATGTAGCAGGAGACTCAGCTCAGTATACGCTGCGCGAGACTCAGCTCAGTATACGCTGCGCGAGACTCAGCTCAGTATACGCTGCGCATGCAAGCACAGCATTGCTGGCTCCTGACAGTTGAGCAACATTTTATAATTTAACGCGCACACGAAAGAGACAAAAAGGAGAATAAAATAAATGAATGAAATTTAAACTAACACGGAAGACCAAAACTTAAAAACACACACAGACAAAAAGTAATAACAAATAAAAACAACAATACAATAAAATTTAAATTACACAATAGTTAAAAAAATCGGCCGTACCATTATTTACAAAACCGTATCTAGCTGTTGCCGTCATCGACATCGAGCAAAAACTAGCAAAAAATCACGTTTGTTGTATGGGAGCCTCTCAAAATATTTATTTTATTCTAGTTTTTATTATGTGTTTGTTGTTATAGCGGCAACAGAAATACATCATCTGTGAAAATTTCAACTCTCTAACTATCACGGTTCATGAGATAAAGCCTGGTGACAGACGGACGGACGGACGGACAGAGGAGCGAAAAAAATAGTTTCCCGTTTTACCCTTTGGGTGAACCCTAAAAAAGAGCCGACGGACGCATGATTCAAAGGTCTACTGCAATTTCTGCTGGGTTAAAACATTTCGAGTCAGATGTGTTTTCAAGGTACGGTGGGACATACTTTGACGAAGAGGAGGAGGCAGATTATTCCACATCTTCGCAGCAGAGTATTTAACACTACCTTTGAATTGCGACGTCCGTGAGGTTTGTGTTGTTTGTGTTGAGTTGTATCGAACGTCGTCTGCGCGGGATTCACACAAGTTGTGTGGCACAACCACATTGAGTACACACTTGCTACATTAAAATTAGTTTTATATGAAGTTTTAAACAATGCATGGTTGTCGCTGAGGAATTATTGACGCTCCTCACAAAAGTCGGTACTAGCAGTAGTGGTAGCCAAGGATGCCGTAGGTCTTTATGTTCTAGAGACAGAGATGGACTACTAAACTACCGTAGACACGAGCCTCGTAGCGCTGCTACGTCTCCGCGTAGCGCACTGCTACGCCGTAGTACGAGAACAGCCGTAGGTTATTTGATCGCTGTGAATGTTTGGGAGCTCTCACTACTGGTCGCAAGGTTGTTGTTACTGCCATATAATATCAAAAGCAATTTCGGCCCGACTCAGGTATCGAACCCGAGACCTCGAGCACAGCAGTCGCGCTTGCGACCACTAGACCAACGAGGCAGTCAACAATCAATCAGTCAATCGCTTGGTGGATTTTCTTAAACTTTCACAAAGCAGCCCGTAGTCTGGAAGTTGGCGATTGATTCACCCGTGCATCGGAGAGCACGTAAATGTCGGTCCTGCGCCTGATCTCTCTCCGGTCGTGTCGGATTGCCGTCCCATCGGGCGCAGAGAGCGAAGGAATAGTGAGTGCACTTGTGTCTGCGCAAATATGCTCGTGCACTATAATATGTCCTGCGCAGCTGGCTGATCTCCTTAAATAAGAACAGCCGCCGTGGCCGAAATCGGCCGTGGACGCCATTATTATTATAATATCAAAAACTAATTTCTAGCTATTATTGCCACAACGTTTTCACACATTGCAACAATATGCTCAGGATATTATTAGTATTATATATCTACTTATATTGTGGTGTGGTCTGGTCACGGTAGATTAGAAGAATTGAAATAATACGTCCATTTAGTTTGAAGGTCCGGTTTATTGTGTAAAAAGACAATATAAAGACAATTACAAGTCAGTATTGCTGAAGAAGCATTTTAAATAAGGCTGTTTACATACATGGATGGTTACACACTACATCATCCCCGTTATTTGAAAAAAAAAATGATTACAAGATTTTTTTTTTTTGTAACACTTATTTATATCCTATGATTATTATTATATTTAAAATAATAGACTACTATGGTTCCTTATACAATTTTGTCCTATTCTTATGAACTATTACATTTTTTCCATTAATATTAAGTTTAACATTAGGTGCAAGATCTTCAACTACAATATATGGGCCAGTGTACAAAGTATCCAATTTATTTCCTATCTCATTTTTCAACAATAGTGCATCACCTGATTTGTAAACAATGGGATTACTTGACTTATCATAATTTAGTTTTCTACGTTCTTTACTTACAATTAAATTATTTTTTGCATCTTTTTGAGCTTTCTGTAATCTGTACTTAAATTCTGACACATAATTTTCAAAATTATACAGTGGTTCTACAACATTACATAAATTATTAGGTAATCTACATACTTGTCCAAACACTAACTCAAAAGGTGTATATTTAGTCACTGAATGTACAGTAGTGTTATATGAAAAACACCAATACTGTAACCATGAACTCCAACTTGAAGGATGATTATCTGTTTGGATTCGTAAATAGGCTCCTAACACTTTATGTGCATTTTCTAATGATCCAATACTTTGATGGTGGTAAGAAGTCGCGATTGTTTGTTTTATATTTAAAATTTTGCATAATTCTGACATAACCTTAGAAACAAACTCTGTACCCCTATCACTTGCAATTTCTTTTGGAATTCCGTATCGTAAAATAAAGTTTTCGACGAATGCTTTAGCAACTTCTGTTGTTGTTTTAGTTTTTAAAGGATATGCTTCAACATATTTACTGAGCTCGCACTGTAATGTTAGAATATAATTGTAGCCTAAATCATCTTTATCTAATGGACCTACAATGTCTAAGAAAATTTTCTCAAAAGATGATGATGCTGTGGATGTAATTTTTAATGGCTCCCTATGAATTTTTGTGTATTTTTGCTTTTGACAGTTGCTGCATTTTTCTACATAACATCTAACATCTTTTTCTAACGATGGCCAATAATAATATTTTTTAATCTTACTTATCATTCTCCGAACCCCTATATGACCACTACTAGGTAATAAATGAAAATCGTTCATTATTACTTTTTTATCGTCATCATCATATATTCTTTGGACGTCCTTTATAACACATATTCGAGGAAACTCACTCGATTTATTTTTAGCAACATATTTGGCTATACTTTCAATGAGCTCTTTATTTTTACGCGTTTTTATAATTATTAATTCTTTAATATTTATTGTTTTGCAAAATAACGCCAACTCTTTCAATAAATCGTCTCGCGAGTTTACTGATAAAGAAGATGAGCTTGCAAATACATTATTTTTTCTTTTACAATATACGAAAGTCCTATTCCTTGAAAAATATAACTTATCGTCATTTTTTAGTAATGTAAGTAATCTGCGCAGGTTTCTTTCCGGTAAAATAATTAATTCTACGTCCGTATCACATTTCTTAAGTACTTCGGCAACTTTAGGCTGATCAGACCTATTGTCATCCGAAGTCCCAGTACTAGGTGTCAAATCAGTTGATTGTTGATTTTTTCTCAATTGCGCTCTAGTCATCACATTTATTATTTTGTTATTCATTTGTTTTAACTCGTCTGATGTCAAAATAACTCTAGATAGCGCGTCGGCAACTACATTTTCTTTTCCTCTGACATATTCTACTTTAAAGTCGTACTCCTCCAGTAAAAGACGAAATTTTGTTAAACGACTAGATGGATTTGACATGTTAAAAAGATAAAGCAAAGGCCTGTGGTCAGTTCTTATTACAAATTTTTTCCCATATAAATATGGCCTAAAATATTTTATTGACCAAACTATTGCCAGAAGTTCCTTTTCAATTGTTGCATAATTTAACTCTGCTTTATTTAAACTCCTACTAGCATACGCTACGGGTTTTCCGTTAGAATTACTTAGCACACTGCCAATAGCAAAACCGGAACTATCTGTTTGTAAAATAAATTCATTTTCTTTCAAAAAATTTGGATAATCTAAAACAGGTGGACTAGATAGTGATTTTTTAAGAGTTTCAAAGGCATTCTGACATTCTGTAGTCCATTCAAACTGAACCTTCTTTCTACATAATTTGTTTAGTGGCACAACAATAGCTGCAAAGTTTCGAATAAATTTCCTGTAATAGTTGCTAAATGCAACAAAACGCTTGACGTCATCCGCACATGTTGGTGTCGGATAACTTTCAATTACTCGGATCTTTTCAGGGTCAGGCAAAATACCTGAGGATGATATTACATGGCCTAAGTAAAGGACTTGTCGCTTTAGAAACTCACATTTAGAGGGATTTAGTTTTAGTTTAACTTTACGTAATCTTTCAAAAACAGACATAAGATTTTTATTATGTTCCACCAAATTGCGACCAAAAATAATTAAATCGTCTAAATAGACAATACATTTTTCGTAATTTAAACCCGACATAGCAACTGTCATTAATCTACTAAAGGCAGATGGACTAATTTTGAGCCCCATCGGTAACCTACACATCTGATACTGCCCTTTATCTGTCGTGAACGCCGTATATTTTCTAGATTCTTTTGAAAGATTACATTGATAATAACTACGATTTAAATCACAATGGCTAAAGTACATAGCACCAGATAGAGACTCTAATATATCTGTTATGTTTGGGAGAGGAAATTTGTCGTCCTGTATTCTCTCATTTAGCTGTCTGTAGTCTACCACTACTCTCCATTGACGTTTACCGCTCCTATCTAACTTTTTAGGAACTAGTAACAGGGGGCTAGACCACTCACTGCAAGTTTTTTCTATAATGCCTTCTCGTAACATATCATCGATCTGTCTATTAAGTTCTTCTTTCTGCATAAATGGAATTCTATACTGTTTCTTATACGCAGGCGTAGCATGTTCTTTTAAATGAATAGTCTGCTCGTAAACGTCCGTAACACTTAATTTGTCACCTGGTAAATGAAATATGTCCGAATATTTGGCACAGATTTGCTCGATCGACAGCTGTTCTTCCTTGTTCAAGTATGAACCTACATTAAGTAATGAAAATAAGGTCTTTATCCTCTCTACATTAACATCCGGGCTTTCGTAATTACAAAAACTATAGTTTTCTAACCTATCAACTTCAAACTTATCCAAACATAGAGATACTTCCTTATCAGTGGTATTTAAAAGTCTTACAGGAATCCTACCATTTTTCGGCCTGGCTACCACACTAGCCAAAAATATACCCTGTCTAATCTCCTTCGGATAAATGACACATTCATAATTAATACTCGTAGGTATGAACTTAATGACTTCACACCTCGGTCCGATAACAAAATTATAATTATAAAAATGTAAAGGCAATGAGACTCTACTCTCTGCAACTTTGAGAGATAAAGTATTTGAGTCATAATCTATAATTCCACAATACCGTTTAATAAAATCTTGACCTAATATGCCTATCGACTTACATGGTAAATTCCTAAATACGTAGAACTTATGTTTAAAAATAATATTCCTGAACTCTAGAGTTAAATAAACAAATCCTATAGACTTTAAACTTCCACCAATACCATGGATATTTAAATCGCACTTATGCAACTCTAGCTGAGCTAAATCTAAAATATCATAATTAACACACGATAAAGAGGCCCCTGTATCTACTAAAAATTCTAATTCTATGTTATTTAAACTTAAGTTTACCCAATTAATGCTATCACAAGTAAAAACTTGATTAGGAACGAAAAAATGCTCCCAAATTTTGGTCCGCAGAAAGATCATTACGACTATTTTCTGAAGTCGGTAAATCATGTCGTTCATTTGTTATAAAATGATTTAGATTTCTATTATTAGAATAGTTTGCGTAATTGCCACGATTCCCACGAACATACCTGGAACCGTAACTTGACGCTCCTCGTCGATATACCTGAGCACCGCGGCTGCCTCGCCACGTGTTCCTTGATGCAGCAAAATTTTGATGCGCACTATGTGGCTGTCTACCTCGAAAATATCTCAATGAATTTCGACCACGAAATCCACGATGACCAAAATTATTAGTGCGAGTAGACCGACGGTTATACGACATGACGGTCTGACGCTCGGCAGTTAAGCTAGTTTCATCTTCGGCCACCCTAATAGCTTCCTTTAAGGAGGTCAAATTCCGTGCTGAAATAATTGTTCCTAACTTTTGACTTCTTAACCCTTCGGAAAAACACCTAATAGCGTTCTTTTCATTAAGAGGACGCAATACCTCATACGCTTTATCATCGCCATTTGCCTGAGAAATGGTCAATTCTACAAACAACTTCTCTATCTCTTGAGCAAACTCTGTAACTGACTTTTCACCTTGCCTAGCCTTTTGTAGTCTAGACTGTAAAGCAGTATCTGACTTGCGAGTAAGTAAATGTTTACGCATATCTTCTAATAGCAACTCAACAGAACTATAAGAAGTAGCTAAACGCATTTTTGCTCCATTAGTTAACCGACTCTTTAAAACAAAATTGATTAAAATCGACTTATCACCACCAATAAGCATTGAATCATATAATTCAATCGCAGAAACTAAGTCATTAGTCACCTCTTCATCACCAGTCATTTTAGGCAATAGGCTTACAGCCGTCTTTAAATTAAACTTTTCACCTTGCACCGACATTGTGGCAGATTTATCTTGACTCTGACTACCGCTCGAAATAGATTCCATCTCAAATTTCAAAATTTTGTCATAGCATTTGTTTATACAAGAACATAAAAATAATAATTCTTTAGACGCCTCTTTAGGTAAAATACTCAAAATATTTTTAAACGACACATACAAGTTCTTAGCTTCTAAAATCTTATTCTCAAAATTACTACCTACTCTTCTTGAAGGACCTAACTTAGAAATATAATCCGTACAATGTTTTAATTGCTTATAAATATCTGATAATTTTAACTCTATACTCATAATCTAATTCAATAAGTAAGTGTTAAGTGGCTCAACACTACACAAAAACAAAAAAATATTAAGTACTAGGTAAAATCACTTACTAAAATAAAAGAAATTAAGACGCGCGTACTAATTACGACTTACTTGTTGGTCACTCTTACACCTTGGTTTCTGGGTCCTCATGCTCCCTGATTTCCCTGCGACGTCGGTAGCTGACACGCGCGAGAACTCGTTCCAAAGCGTCACTCCTGAGCTGTTTCTGCATCCAGTTGGTGTGGCATCGTTTGTACAGGCAGAAGAATCCAATCAACACCGCCAGCAGCATACAGGCGCAGATTATGGACAGAAGGATATTGTTCGTCTGGAGATGTTCCGCCGTCGCTTTTGCGTGGTTGCTTCCGGCTGCAGACTGTGCAATGACCACTTGTTCCTTGCTTTGAGTTGTGCCCATGATGTTGGTTCGTTCTTGGTTGGTGTTCTTCGTCGATATTCCAAAAATCGCAAGAATCTTGATGATGGATGCCAATGCAATATCCAAAATCAATCAATATCCCGACGTTTTGAAGATTGAGAAATATTATAGAGGTAGAAAGTCCATGTAGGTAGATACAGAGTAGCTAGTATGGCAGGGTCGCCATGTGGTGTGGTCTGGTCACGGTAGATTAGAAGAATTGAAATAATACGTCCATTTAGTTTGAAGGTCCGGTTTATTGTGTAAAAAGACAATATAAAGACAATTACAAGTCAGTATTGCTGAAGAAGCATTTTAAATAAGGCTGTTTACATACATGGATGGTTACACACTACAATATTAAAGTCAATATTTCTAAAGCGGAATGTATATGTACAAAATAAACACCACTTGACTGTCGCCACCAAATGGAGAGTTGAGTCGAGTGTAGTGACGGCGCACTAGTCCCACGTCAACTGCACGAGAACTGCTCAACAATGCTTGTAACACGCGCGGATCCAGCTCTCAAAAAAGGTTGTGGTCACAGCTACTAGAAAATCGGCTAAGTACCTATAAATCGGAGCATGAACATGCTCAGTAACAAAAAAAAAAAAAAAAAAAAAAAAAAGTTTATTTCAGAAACATGTACAAAACTTTTACAGTAAATCTTACATAGGGACCTCCTTTTAAGTAAAAGATATACCTGTGCTAGGAGGCCCCGCTCTTCAATGCCTTATATAAACGATAAAAAGTTGTGTACAAAATTACATAAAATAAAAATTAAATGAAAATGAAGAGGAAGAAAACAAATCAAATCTCTAAACTATAGGCAAATTAAAACGGCAAAAAAAAAAAAAAAAAAAAAGAAAAATGCTTAGTGTATGTCCTGAGATGGAGTGAGTATGTATGTGAGGATGGGTGTTGTGTGGGTGTGAGTTTATGTGTTGGATTTGTGAATTGTGCGAGGGTGAGTGTGTAATATTGTGTGTGGGTGAGCGTGTGTGTTGTGTTGTGAGGGTGGGCGTGTGTGTTGTGTGGGGATGAGTGCTCGTGTTGGATGGGGATGTGGGCGTGTGTATCGACTCAAATAAACTATACATGCAGCAATAATTCAATGTCATCGTAGGTCTTTGGTTTTAGCCATTGAATTATTGCTTTTTTACAGTCATTTGTAGTCATGGGATAAAAACAACAGTAACAATCATGCAAGTCGTTTATGAACTTTTGAATTCAACTATTTTCTTTTTTCTGAGCATCAGGACTTTGGCATTAGGAAAGAAAATAAACTTAGGAGGAAGTCGGACCCGATTTAAAAAATATACCGGGAGCAATCATTGCTAAAGCACCCCTATGTATGGAAAGATTGTGAGTAGTATTTTTTTGCGCGAGCGTAGCAAGCCGGAAAAGTTTTAGATTTTGTTGTAGGTACCAAGTTATAAAACCAAAAGCGAAGACGCAGAATATAAGCGTATAAAGTTGCGCGAGCGAAGCGAGCGCAAAATTTTTGAGTTCTGTGCCACAAATTACCTAAAGAAATTATAAAAAAAGTACTGTGTAATTAAGAAGCTGTGAGCATAGCGAGCTCAAAATTTTGGAATCTTGGAACACGAAATCACCCAAACAAGTAAAAAAAGTAACTTATGAGGGAAAAAAGCGCGAGCGTAGCGAGCGCGACATTTTTTTGAGTTTTGGAACAAAACAGTACCAAAACAACTACAAAATTTAAAATAGTGCCTATTGTAAATAATAATAATTGTATGGTAATAGACAGCTGTGTTGCTGGGAAGTTTGTTCTTCACCGCTTCTTCTTAACCAGAAAGTGCTGAAAGAGGGCGTTATGGGGGTGAAAAAGACCGTAAAAGTGTTAGGTCACAAGTCTAATAAGGTTGTGGGCATGCCCATCGTGCCCACAACGGTGGATCCGCCCTTGGCTTGTACTAGAAATAGACGATGTTTAATTATTCTTTTCTCTTTAACAATAATTCTTTATTGAAACCACAATATGACTCAATATACAGAAGCTCTGTCCCCGTAACAACTGTGGATAGCCTGTATCTGAAGAGACAGTTCCCTCCCCAATTACAAAAAACTTGAATACTACTGCAATTGAGTATTATGTATATTATATATACAATTGAGAGTAATGATTAAAAATTATAATAATCTCTATATATAAAAATGAAACCCGGTTTCCACGACATAACATGAAAAAGGCTTGACCGATTTGGCTTAGAGTGGAGGTAACTTAGACTCGGAAGAAGGTTTTAGGATAAAGTTTTTGTCATCATCCGGCTACGGGACGCGAGTGAAACCGCGGGCGAAAGCTAGTTAAATATAAAATTGCAATTATTTAAAAATAATTAATAATGATTATTTTTTCTTACAAAACACTATTTTTAACTGATTGCGCGCCTTATTTTTGTTTATATATGTGAGTGGATGAGTGGTGTGTGTGTATGTGAGTGCATGATGTGTTAGTGTGCGTGTCCATGTGCTTTGTTATTATTGTTGAAACAGATTTTAGATTTGTGAAGATATGAGACTTTCAATTTTATCGTAATTCATACTCCTTAGCCAGCCTACCGAATACTTAGTGAAATCGTGATTGTTTAGTTCTGCAGGACACTACAGGACTTATACACACGAGGAGCACTGTAGATAGTGACACTGAGCAATAGTTGATTTCACGGCAGGTACAGGACATCTAAAGCGAGCTCGTAAGCATAACGGCTACTAATAAAGTATATAGTGAAATCGGTGCCTAATAATGAAGTATAAATGAACGATGTTATGAATCCGGAGGCCGGAGCGTCCGGAGCGGCCGGGCGAGCGACGAGCGTGCTCACCGACTTCACTTGCCCTTTGTTCTACATTGAAGTTACCATTGTGGCTACTTGTGCGCACAGGCCACACTGTACTGTGCACTGCAACTGCGCGGGTCCCGCACTCCGCCAGCTATCGCCGCGCGCTGCGCGACAACTTGTGTGGTTGTCGTGTGTTATACATATTTAGGGAGTCATCTTTGGGCTTATTTCATTAATTTGTCATGTGTAGTTTCTTGTCATTGGGTGTAATGATTGTTCTGTGGTTGATAAGTTACATTGATTCCTGGGGCGCGATCCTAATTTTACTTAAGCGACATATTGAAGCGTATGTGGCATTTCGCTATTTTTTGCTTTTAAATAAACGTTATTATCCGTTTCTGTGATTCAATAATAAATCAAATTGTCTGCAAATTATTAACGATTGCAATATGATTGTAGAGCAAACTACCGTATAGACCAAATGGCAGACCGATTGCAAATAAATCGAATGTAATTTTAATACGATTGGTCTTATATTAGTAGCAGAATGTCCTCTAAGGTTAATAACACTGCTATTGCGATTCAATTTTTATTCAATTAAGATATTATTAACTCAGCAGAATCGGGCCCCTGTCGGCTCGCCGGCTGAACTCGCGCCGCACACACACACACACACACACACACAGCGGTCGCGTCGGGAACGTGACTCCGCAGCGAAACATCTCACAACTTGACTCATTACAGCGAGCGCGACTTTTTGCTAACAATTCGTTAAAACTTGGCTACAATTTTTTGTAAAATTGTTATATAAATGAAGCAACGCTATCGTTTGTTACGAATGTTCAATCGTTGGTACCTCCTGCGGTGAGAAGGGGTACGGGGAGAGGGGGGCGGGGGGCAGTCAGTACATACAGCTTATTACGGCAAAACTGTTGCAATGATTGTGCAGAGAGGCTCGTGCTCCGACGACGCGCCGCTGTGTTACTCGCACTTTATTGTCTATTTACTATAAAATGCATTGCGGGACTGCCAGCGACTCTACACTTCATTTATTATCGGCTGTCCCCTCCCGCCCTCGCTCCCTCCCCCCCCCCTCACCTCCGCCCGTTTGTTATTAATGAAGTTTCTTTGTATTAGACTGTGCCTACAATTCATACGAAATCGTAATTGACTCAAGAAATTTACAGATACCGTTCACACTCACATTATCGGCTGAATATAACGTTTGCTTCATTGTTTCTCACAAATATATCCTGTGAAATCGTAAAGGTTTAGCGAGAACACGATGTCAAGCTTCAGCTATGGAGGGGGGGGGGGGAGAAGCGATTGGTAACAACCATCAACGGAATGACAACTTGCCTTTGTTTAATGATGAGTTCTCAAATGAACAAACACTTTGCGCTCGCTCCGGTCGTCGCGTACTCGGCATGTGCAGTCGACGCACCGCAGCCAGCAGTGCATCGCACAGTGTCTGCCTTCGATCTATTTAGTGCAGTGGTTCTTAACCTCTTAAGGTGGTTTGCGGACTACTGGTGGTCCCTGGAGGTATTCCAAGTGGTCCGCAAAGCTTAGCTTCGCGACGTTGCTATACGTTATTGACTAGTTATTCTAACAATACTGTGATTGATTGTTTAAACTAGATTCTAAGACAATAGAAAAGCGTAGCGACAACCTCATCCTATTTCATCAGAATGTAAACCGCTTTTCTGGCAAAATATTAGATATTGAACTTTTAACTGATAAGTTTTCTATAGATATACTATGTCTTTGTGAGACATGGCTCAAGCCTGAGAAAATGTTATTTAATATTAATAATTTCAAGGTTGCTAGTGTATTTAATAGGGTAACTGCAGAGGGTGGGGGTACATTGATATTGTGTAAAAATAATTTAAAATTTAAGGATAGAAGCGACATTACTTCGAGCTCTGTTGATCGCCTGTGCGAGGTAGCATGTGCAGAAATAGGAAGTCATTTATTCTTATGTGTATATAGACCACCAGCAAGTACCTTTTCATTATTTCTTACAAATATGGAGGAAATACTTAGGAAGATTTTTAAGTCAAATAAACTAGTTTTCATTTGCGGTGACTTTAACATAGATATATCTTCTGAATCTTCTGATAAATATCAACTGTTATCTCTATTTCAATCTTTTAATTTAAAACATTTGTTTAATGAACCCACTAGAATTACACCATCTTCAAGTTCATGTTTAGACAATATTTTTACAAATTGTGTGGTTCAGCATTCTTCCATTATTGCTGGTGTGAGATCGGATCACTTGGGGCAGCTTGTTAGCTTTCCTGCTAATAAAAACACTCCGTCAAGCATAGTAATAAAATACAGACAACTATATAACAGACAGAACCTTAGAAACGTTTAAAAATAATGTTGTCAATAAATTATGCAGTAGTTTTAAATCAGAGGACTCGAATACTAAATTTAATAAGTTATTTAACACACTTTGTCTAGAATTTAATAAATCATGTCCTATTAAGAAACTAAAAATCGACAATAAATTAAAATTCAACGAATGGTGTACAAAAGGGATTAGGATAAGCAGAGATGTATTGTATAACCTGTACCGAGAAAAATCAATGACATCTGATAAATCTTTTCATGATCATGTACGGAACTACTCTAAGGTATTCAAAAGCGTATGTATTCTTGCAAAGTCTAAATCAATTAGTGACAAAATAACTAAATCGGATAATAAAATAAAAACCGTTTGGAAAATAATAAATGCGGAAACGGGTCAAATTAAAGTCCGGGATACCGAACTATCGTTAACGATTAATGATGCAACTGTGTCGGATAATGTGCAGGTTGCTAACGCGTTTGATAATTTTTTCTCTAATGTACCAGTAGAGGCTACTAAATCACTTAACTTGTCCTCTACACTTGCAGAGTCATTACTAAAACAAAATTTTACTAAAGAAGTACCGGATTTCGGATTCCATTACATAACTTTTAATACAGTAAAAAAAGCTTTTAAAAACCTTAATTTAAAAAAAACGGAAGACTTATGGGGCATCTCTGTTAAAGCCCTGAGCTCCGTGATTGACAATATTGCACCAATACTCAGTCAAATCTTTAACTCATGTATAGATGAAGGCACCTTTCCTGATTTGATGAAACACAGTAAGGTCATTCCAATATTTAAGTCAGGTTGTAAGAAAAATCCGTCAAACTACAGACCCATTTCTATTCTCCTGGCTCTAAGTAAAATATTCGAAAGGATCATGCTTGATCAGATGTTAAACCATTTCAACTTAAACGATATACTGCACGACCGTCAATTCGGCTTTACAAAGGGTAGGTCCACTACGGACGCAAGTGCGCGGTTAGTCACTCAGATTTTGGAAGCCTGGGAGAGTTCGCAGGATGCCGTCGGTATTTTCTGTGATCTCTCCAAGGCGTTTGATTGTGTGGACCACGATACACTCATTTCTAAGCTGAGACACTACGGCATTCGTGGAAAATCTCTTGAACTTGTCCGGTCTTATTTATCCAACAGACAGCAAAAAGTGGATGTCTGCGGTTCAACATCTTCGGGGACAGTTGTAAAAATGGGCGTGCCTCAAGGCTCTATACTGGGTCCATTTCTGTTCCTAGTTTATATAAATGACCTTCCATTTGTGTTGTCTGATATTTCGGATGTTATTTTGTCTTTAAAGTTAAGCGTAAGAACCCCAATGTTAGTCACATTAATGAAAGCCTAGAAATTCTCTCCAAATGGTTCGCAGTCAACAATTTATTATTAAACGCTTCCAAGACTAAATGTCTTAAGTTCTGTTTACCTAACGTCACTGCGGTTGAAACAAATATAATGCTCGATAAGAGCAAATTAGAGTTAATTAACAGTACAGTATTTCTGGGCATTACCATTGACAGTAAATTGCAATGGGGTCCCCATATATCCTCCCTATCAGGGCGACTTGGTTCTGCTGCTTTTGCAGTCAGAAAAATCAGACAACTGACCGATATAGCTACGGCCAGGCTTGTATACTTCGCCTATTTCCATTGCGTGATGTCATATGGCATTTTGCTATGGGGGGCAGCGGCTGATGTCCAATCAATTTTTGTTTTGCAAAAAAGGGCGATCCGAGCGATCTATGGCATGGGCTCTCGCGAATCTCTTAGAGAATTCTTTAAGGAAATTAATATACTTACTTTACCTTCCTTGTATATTTTTGAAAATATTATGTTTGTTCGCAAAAACATCCATAAATTCACAGTTAAAAGTGACATTCACCAGATAAATACACGTAACAAACATAAATTAGTGGTTCCCAAGTTTAGGCTAACAAAAACAAATAAGTCGTTCTTAGGGAATTGTGTACGTTTTTATAACAAGCTACCTAAATGTATCCTTGATCTCACTGATAAAAAGTTTAAGAATGTAGTTAAAAACATTTTGATTAAAAAGGCGTATTATAAAATTCAGGATTACATTAATGACAGTGATGCCTGGCGTTAAATTAATATTGTTTTTTCTTTTTCTCTGCACATGTGGCTTCCCCGGCGACCGGGACACGGGAGTGCCTCCGCCCAGACCAGCCAAGCCCAAGCCAGCAAGACCCCAAATTGCATTATATAATAACTTGGTTTCCCAATATATTTTTACTTTGAATTGTATAAATTATTTTTCGAGTAACGATTGCACTAAAATTATTTTGTATAATTTATTAATACATTTTTAGCTCAATTTTGATTGTATAACATTCTCAGGACTAGATAGAAAACTGTATGTTTGTAATTATTTTTATTTTCTTTTAAAAAGAGTGTCCATGGAGTTTCTTGCCGGTTCTTCTCCATGAGACCAACTCTTTGGAACCGTGCACCTAACTTTGACGTTTCGAAAGAGCTTTCATAGGCCTATTTGAAATAAAAAATTTTGAGTTTGAGTTGAGTTTGAGTTATCTAACTTTATTTTTATCGACTTAAAAAATAATTAAAATTTTGCGTTCGCTTCGCTCGCGTATTCAGAAACTATGTGCCCTTATTTATGCATTTGTCAACAAACAAAAAGTTAAGTACGTTTGGGATTTTTACGTAATATTTATTTGGTTCAAGTCCGATAAAAATTTTGCGCTCGCTTCGCTCGCGGATTTCTTTGCATTTGCCTACCTACAACTGCCGACATGCATTTTGCTTTGAGTAGTACTGAACCAAAAATTCAGAAATTAGTAAGAGAATGCAGTCACAAAAATCTGTAACTTTTAGTTTTTTGCTGTATAATAAAGAAATGAGTGCTAATTATAAAGTGTGCTTGTATTCTTTATCAAAGAACTCTCAATTTAGGTAAACCGATGGGGTGGTCCCCTTCAAGACCAACTTTAATTAAAACTAGCCGTTTTCCCGCGGTTTCACCCGCGTCCCGTGGTAACTACTGCCCGTACCGGGATAAAATATAGCCTATGTTACTCGTGGATAATGTAGCTTTCGAATGGTGAAAGAATTTTTAAAAACTGTCCAGTAGTTTTTGAGCCTATTCATTACAACCAAACAAACAAACAAAATTTTCCTCTTTATAATATTAGTATAGATGGTCCCTCATGACTAAAAGGTTAAAAAAAACAGTGATTTAGTGGAACATTGTCAATGAGTACTGAGTCCACACAACATGTACAGCTGCTTGAGTTGACCCGCACACTGTGTCCACTCGCGCTAAGGCAAGGCACCCCGCAGCGACCAATGCTGGAGGAACTGCTAGGCGAGATACCTCCAGTCCAAGTACATCATTGTTGCAATATACAGACTCAATAAAGTGAACGCGGCAGTACTGCAACTTGTGCTGCGTGCCGACACCGTGCCGACACCGTGCCGACCGGCGGCGGTAGTGGCGGGATATATTCCTCCTTCAGCGTTCGCTTACATGCAAATACACATAACTATACTTCGGCCGTTCAGAGAATGCGTTCCTGACACCTATCAGTTAGTCACGACTAGTGATGGGCACAACATAACACTGAGTTCGTTACCGTTCCTTCAAAATGAACCGCCGCATTATTTTAAGATTATTTTCGTTTTAAATTGGCGGAATCATTTGTTTTATATTTTAGTTATTTAAGTGGAAACCAAAAAAAGGTAATATTCATATAATAAAATTGTTTTATTTATTCTTTGTTACAAGTACATTGAATTGAATGTGCGAACAGAATATTAATCAGACTCCGATTTGCTTGAGGAGGTGGTGTCTTCATCATCATCTTCGCCTACATGTATAATTATATTATTATCAATAACAGAATCAATCCTGATATCTCGGTCTAACAAAAGCCGGGTAATCAAATAAAAACAGATCGAAAACACTTGAAAAACGTGGTCTATGCGCACGAAACGACAACGGACGACTGTTTTAGCGTCACAAAATGGCGACCCATAACGCCATTTGGGGTTACCATTTTTAATCTAAGTATAAAAATGCGGTTTGGTCATAGTTTTATTTTTATATTTCATAAACGTTATAATTAAGTCTTATAGTCCATTATTTTCCAATTCTTAAAAAGAAAATCAAAACGTATTATTTTATATTATAACTGTATAAGAACAGATTACGATACTTGCCTGTTATTTTTAGCACAGCACTACAAAATATAAACCGCTGACATAACCTTGTAATAGCGCAGTATAGATTTAGAAAAATATTGTTTACCAAGTTATTTGACACTCAGTTTGGCACAAAATTATAACATTCATTGATTATTGATATAATAATGTTGTTTTAATGCTCCTCAATTGTTAAAACGGTAAACAACCAGCAAAAATATTTTTATCGTAACTGCAACGCCATTGCAAAGTTACGTCGTCAGTTCAATCGCGACGTGTCAGGAACGCATTCTCTGAATGGCCGAACTATAGCTATTATCACTATGCTTAATAACGTTTACTTAAAGTTTATTGTACTGATGACAGTGAATCTACATGGATTTTTCTTATTTCTCTTATCTTAACAATATAAAATTATTTATTTATTTAGGAAACAAACAGTCTATTATAAACTAATGATTACAAAAAAAAAAATCATACAGAATTTGAGTTCCATAACGTTAATACATAATATTATAATAGAATGCAGGATTGCAGGCACCCATTTTAAATGGAATATATATAATCAGCATTGTGAATACAGGTAAACAATATGAAAATTTTGAATTTGAGGTAAAAAAACCGGCCAAGTGCTAGTCGGAATTGCGCACGAAGGGTTCCGTACCATTATTTAGAAAATGAGCAAAAAAAATCACGTTTGTTGTATGGGAGCCCACCAAAATATTTATTTTATTCTAGGCTTCAGTATTTATTGTTACAGCGGCAACATAAATACATCATCTGTGAAAATTTAAACTCTCTAACTATTACTGTTCATGAGATACAGCCTGGTGACTGTGACAGACGGACGGACGGACGGACGGAAAGACAGAGCGAAAACAATAGGGTCCCGGTTTCCCTTTGGGTACGGAACCCTAAAAAAGACAAAAAATCCTAATAAAATATACTTAATAAAAATGGGTTTACAGAGTGACTGTTATTGCCAACACTGACAATATTCATTTTAGATTTTAGATTTATATACTTCTAAACTAGTATTGAATATGTCTAGCTCATTACATTCTGTATTGTATGTGCTAACACTGCGTTTGAACAACTTGTTACGAGTGTATTCTTTCTATAAGAGGGTACTGAAAACAATGTTCGTAAGAGAGACTTATATCGGGGTACTCTCAGATGTATCTTTTCTAATAGCGGGGGTGAAACAATATAACTATTAATAATTTAAATAAAAAATCGGTAAAAAAAACTTTTAAGTTAAACGGTTTTATATGTCACATATGTGCACTGAAAAATAAAAAATAAAAAAACAGTTACTTACCTATAAACCTACGTAGGTGGTCCCGGTCATATTAGACTAAAATAAAAACGTGGGGCCCATTCCGTAACTATTGCTGTAATACTTTCTTCTAGAGGTATAATAGGTGTGGATTGCATCGACTTACTATAATCGTAACTGGAGATTTTGACAATCAATAATCAGCCGTAGCGGCTTCATCAGCGAACGCCGAGCTCACGATCTACCAAAGTAAAAGATATGCTTTGCCATAAGTAGGATTTCAGAGGGCCCCACGTTTTTATTTTAGTCTAATATGACCGGGACCACCTACGTAGGTTTTTTTACCGATTTTTTATTTGCTAGTTTTTAGTATTTAATGAAAATGCCTACCGAATATTCTTCATTCTATACATGGGTCAGCAGCGGTGAGGGAGTGCCAGACTCTTACTCACTAACAACCGTTGTTTTTCGTCGTAGGCCTTTTATGTACAATAGGGGACACGGGCGGTAGACCACCAAAAGGTGAAATTCGCTTGGCAAGTGCCCGTGCGCTCACGTGAAACACATACAGCACACACGCGCACGTATTTCACTTCTCTGTCTATATCTATCTCTGTCTCTATCACAGCCTTCTTAAACTCGTTTGGTGCGATATATACCTATATGCATATTAATAATGTAGCAAGCAGCCAAGTGACTTATGACTTTGGCATAATGATCATAAAGCTCATTATTGTTATGATACAAAAATGTTCGGGTGATTTTCAACCGTGGGGTTGTTATTTTGTTAAAACTTATATTTGCTATAATCTGCCAGAGTTGCAATGAAGCAGATAGTCGGTGTGCAAGCAAGTAAGATAGTCGGTGTGCAAGTGAGAAAGTATTAGGATCCACGCGTATCAAAATATGAAAACTATTTAATAAAAAACAACTCTAAAATTTAACTAGTAGGTGAATACTTACCTAATTTAATCTACTGAAAATGCTTAGTAAGCAACAAGTAGATATGATTATCGGGTTTTTATTTGATTTATTACATAAATAAATATACGTATACCCAATTCAAAATGATATATTTAGCATCAACAAATACAGTTTAGCTATGTCTATAAAATGTATGCTTTACCTTTCTATACATAAAACCAATCATAACATCGATTTGAAGCTCATAATCTTTTCAGTCATAATTAGCAAACAGTCGAAATTATTATTATGGGCCATCATGATGAAATTAGCTTTCTATTTTTACAAACCTTGTGTAATTTTAGGCTCAGCAGAAGGCTTTTAAAGGGACGTTGGAATAGTTTTATTTTTTTAATAAAAATTGCCCCACATTAGGAAATTCTCCTGTATCGTGGGTGCGTTTACAAACATTCATCACATGCAACACCCAGACCCCAAAACAATTTTAGTTGTTCCGTGCGGGAATGTAACCTGCGACACGCAGCGCAGTAGTCAGTGTGACCAACCACTACGTCATATGGGCTGTCGAAATTTATGGAAATATATTTTTATAATAACGTTTTATAAATGTAATGATAATAAAACAAAAAGTATATTGATTAACATATTATATTTCAATATAAAACACAGATAAAAAAACTATAAGACACATTAAAAATAATATAATAATTGCAATAAAATATTTTCCTTAAACTATGGACACGTTCACATAGTCAAAAGTAGGTGTGGATGGGCACATAACTCGAAGATTTTCATTGTTATAATGTAATGTTTGATTGAAACAAAAAACAAAGCACCCGTTAGTATTAAACACAATAGATTTATAATTCAAACAAAATACTAATATCAATATCGGACTAAAATAATAATCTCGGTGTATATGTATAAATTTTTAGGTATTGTAGTAATAAGAAATTAAACTTACAAAAAACTCTATCTAGGATAGTTTACTTGAGCCAATCAAAGATTCTTATTACTTAAGTGTTCCGGAATACCTAAAAAGTTTCACACGAACTATAAGTTCACATTTTGCTTGAAGATACGAATATACTTTAATAACTGGTTTTCTTAGAGACTTGACTAGCTTCGTGTTATTGTTCTCACAAAACAATAGATCAAGCGGCGCCGGTGACCGCCACTGTTTTGTTTGGTTTAAAGTAATATTTATAAAAATTACATGGAATTCGTTAATAAATCACATAGGTATTTTTTCCTGCATAGTTAATACATTTAGGACAATAACATTAGTGCTACTTTAGTAGACATTAAAATACTAGACAGTTAAAAAGCTTAGTGATTTTTAAAGTTTACTTAGATGGAAAAATCACATATTACCTACGTAATTAAAAAAATGTCTTATTAGTCTTAAATTTCTAAAGAAGTAAATCAGTCTAAATATCACCACTAGGATAATGTGGTTTACTTATGAGGCATAAGTTTAAATAGAAATTTTAAAAACAAATTATATAACATTAATATAACAAAACTGAAAAAAATAATTACAAAAATGCTAATCAGTCTTCAAAATCAGTCTTTAATATCACATTGACTTATACCGATATATTTTTAAAGCTACAAAGGATATAAATGTGGTAATGGTAAATAAATAATATCAAATAACAATTAGTCTTAATTTTAAAATACAAGAATCAGTCTTCAATTTCTCAAAGAAACCGTATATTTTTATATATTATTATAAAATCACTATATCAGTCTAATGATTACGATACGATTGAATTGCCTTCGTTATAAGCTCAATCTGAATCTCATAACAATCTTGTTTGTTAAACGCTTTTTCAAAATTTTGTGTATTTGCCATCATAGATAGCCTAGTCAAAATATCAGAATCTCTTAAATTAAGCTATATCACATTTACTTTTGTATAAATATATTCTATACCATTACATAAGCATACGTATAATTTAATATTTTGTTGCAGCCCCGGCCGCGTCTATTACTGCGTCTAGACGATTTCTCATTGACGACACGAGTATTTGACATAAATCCGAGCCGCGAAGTGAGTCCCATATTTCGTTGCAATGAGTGACGAGTGCTAATTTACTTCTTTCGTTTCTAAAATCCCATCTTTGGACCATTATGGCCCATAAATTTTCTATGGGATTTAGGTCTGGGGACCGAGACGGCCAAGGGACAGTTCTTACTTCAGGATGCTGCTGGAGCCAATTTTGAACGACACGCGCACGGTGTATTGGACAATTATCTTGGAAGAAGTAAAATGAGGGAACTTCCTCCCTAGGATACACCGTGCGCACTGTAGGCAACATAACTTCTTCCAGCAGCTCAGCATGTGACTGTCCAGTTGCTCTCGAGTCAATGAAAGCCAGTTCACCCGGACCACCAGCACTCATCCACCCCCACATATTTACTATAATTCGCCCCGATTCATTGTTGGGACTCACATTTTTCGGCTCGTATCTAGTGTTATTCACACGCCATAAATTCCGACGTCCTAATTGGCTAGATTTAAAAGATTTTTCGTCGGAAAATATGGCATGTGAAAAGTCAAAGTCTCTGTAGTCTCGAGCAAATCGAACCCTGGCTTGCTTTAATTCTTCGCTTAAGATTATCTTTTTTGCGGGACGCCTATGATGTATACCGGCCTGATGGAGCGCACGTCTCACAGTTTTCATGCTACATTCGTACTCCAACGCGAATTGTGAGGTTTTTGTAAACGGCTCTGAGTTGTAGACGTCTATCATATGAGCCACACGATCAGGTGTTATTACCCGTGGAGGTGGAGCACGCGGTCTGTCCTCCACGGATCCCTCTTCTGAATCTCGGTGTATCCACCGTCGCACTGTAGCCCTCTGTAATAAAATGTGATGATATTATATCTACACTTAATTTTTTTGATTTGGTAGTTCGCTATTGTTAATAGTGTCAAAAAAAAAACAACAAACAATGAATAGTGAAGGTATACAAAGATCTCTGAAATAACTACGAATACTATTAATTATTATCATATGTTATTATTGTAAGTATGAGTTCTGTTTTTTATTTAATAATGAAAAGTATCGAATATATTAACAATTTCAGTATTCGATATCGCAACATTTTTCATACCTAATAAAACTACATTAAAACTCTAGTCATTGAACACTTAGGTATTAGGCATATGAGGCGGTAAAAATTGTCTACCTACCGAAAACTATTAAGAATTTTTATAGAGGTAATATGTAGTTTTGTTGAAATTAATAGTGTCACTTAATGTTTTTCTCTAAGTTAATTACATAATTTAGTCAAAAAAATTTTGTTGGTTGCAAACTTACCGTAACGTTTAATTCCTGCGATATTTGCGAAATGTTTCGTCCTAGATTATGAAGAACCAATATTTGGTTCCTCTCTTCCCTGGATAAATTTCGAGGCATCCTTAAATTCTTTGTAACAGATGAATCATAAAGGGAGTCAATATTTTGTATATAAGTCCAAAAAACACAGCACAAGTCGACGAGAAGGAAATCTACAGTCCAAAAACACAGCATGGATCATCAAGTAGGCAATCAGCAGTCCAAAAACAAAGCAAGGGTCAATTCGATTCAGCAATAAACAGTCCACAATCACAGCACAGGTCAACGTAAATAGGATACTAAAAAAAACAAACGCGTTGACAATAGGCACGGGCGAAATGCAAATTGCAACTAATTAAACAAACACCTTTTTTCTTTTACTCTTTTAAAGTTCCGGTAAACTATTTAGCGGTTATACGCTATTTAGAACTCTATACTAGTATCCATAAGGGTTATTATTTCAATGATAAGTATAGAGAGTAAAGCCCTTACGAAACGTATCGTTTGCAAAGCATGGATCCAACGCGTAGGTACACGCTATTTAGAACTCTATTTGTACTACTTAAGGGTCGTTATTTGAATAACAAATATGGAATGTATTATGCTTGTGTGCGTGAGAGAGTCGTTTAAAGGATTTTTTAAGAAAAGTGTATCACCGGACTTGTCCGTGATTGTACCACGACCACGGTAACTCTTTAGGACAATCCCGCAGCCCAGGCAGGCCTTGGCCCTGTTGGGCGCCGCTGGGGTTGCTGACAGTATTCAACTTCAGAAGCCCTTTCATTTGATACCCATATTGAGGGGGTTGTGGGAAAAATATGTAATCCGCCATTTTGTACCGGCGGCCATCTTGGATTTACTATGTTATTGATATTACTATATTGTATTGTCATCGGAATTATAGGTGTGTACCAAATTTCAGATCAATCTGACAACAGGAAGGTACTTAAATTTGAATTAAAGTCAAAGTCAAATCATTTATTTCATTTAGGCCTTTACAAGCACTTATGAACGTCAAAATTATAACTAAGTTTGATTCTAGTTGCCCATTCCAAAAGTAGCTTCCTATGGAGAAGAACGGGCAAGAAACTCCATGGTTACTCTTTTTAAAAATAATATAGTATTACAATTTGTATGTATTGATACATACAGTAAAAGCATGCGAAGATCATGTAGAATCGCAAAGACAAATGAGGATAAAGTGACAATTAAAATGCTACATGGTGGTCACATTTACAAATTGGTTTATATTTTGGTACAAAGTTACAAACAAATAATCAAAAGATGAATACAATTTTATTTGCTGGTGTAATTTTAATTTGTTAATTAATTAGATATTGTCAGTATGTCTTATGGAGCAGGACCAGCATGTTTCCAAGCATTTTTATCTTGAATGTAATCTTCTAATTTATAATATGCTTGCTTACAAAGTGTGGCTTTTATATGAGTTTTAAACCGCATGTCATTCAATACCAGAATGTTGTCTGGTATTTTATTATAACATTTGACACAATATCCCATGAAAGATGTATGTACTTTAGATAATCTAAACTGCGGGATAGCTATCTTATTTTTATTTCTAGTGTTATAATTATGTCTATCACATATTTTTTCAAACAAATGTAAGTTTTTCCTAACATACATGATATTTTCATAAATAAATTGGCAAGGTACGGTCATGATATTAATGTTTTTAAACAGTTCCCTAAGAGATTCACGACTACGTAAGTTGTACATAGCTCTGACAGCTCGCTTTTGCAAGATAAATATGCATTCAATGTCAGCAGCTCGTCCCCACAGCAGAATGCCGTACAACATGATGCTGTGGAAGTAACTAAAATATACCAGTCTAGCTGTTTCTACGTCCGCTAGCTGCCTCATCTTTCTAATAGCATAGGCGGCCGAGCTAAGACGACCCGCAAGAGATGTTATGTGGGGTCCCCATTGTAGTTTTTTGTCAAGAGTGATTCCCAGGAAAACTGTTTGATTTATAAATTCTAGTTTTTCACTATTAAGAATAATGTCACATTCACTACTTTTTACATTTGGCAATGAAAATCGAATGCATTTTGTTTTTTTTTCATTAAGAGCCAAGTTATTTGCGTTGAACCAATTTTGAACCTGGAGAATGGAATTGTTTACGTCGTCTAAGGTGACGTACCTTACGTACGTCGATCAATATTAAAAATAAGAGAAGTGTCATCGGCAAACAACACCATTTTAGGTTGATTATCAAATAAGTAGGGCAAATCATTTATGTAAACTAAAAAGAGGAACGGACCTAATATAGAACCTTGTGGTACGCCCATTGCCATCACTGAACCTCGTGAATTTACGCCGTTTACTTGAACTTTAAGTTGCCGACCATTTAGATATGATTTTAACAGCTGGAGAGAAGTATCTCTTATTCCGTAATGCTCTAGCTTTCGCAAAAGCGTTTCGTGATTTACACAGTCAAACGCTTTTGAGAGATCGCAGAAGATTCCAATAGAGTCTTCAGCTTCCTCCCAAGCCTTAAAGATGTGCTTGATCAAAGTTACACCAGCATCGGTTGTACAGCGACCTTTAGTGAAACCGTATTGTTCTTTGTGAAAGATGGAGTTTTTATTGAAATGGCGCAACATCTGTTCAAGCATCAACTTTTCAAATACCTTGCTGAGAACCGGTAAGACAGAAACGGGTCTGTAGTTATTCGATTCCTTACTATTTCCCGATTTGAATAAAGGAACTACTTTGCTGTGTTTCATTAAGTCAGGAAACACGCCTTGGTCTACGCTAACATTAAATATGTAAGTTAAATAAGGTGCAATTGTTTCAATAATTGACCTACATACCTTGACAGACATACCCCACAGATCTTCTGTTGATTTTATTTTAAGATCTTTAAAGGCTTTAATAATAGCCTCGGGGCTGGTATGTTGAAATTTAAATACTAAAGAGCATGGTTTAACATGTTTTTTGAGTAGATCGATAGACACGGTGGTGGAAGAATTTAGTGCTTTTGTCGTCTCGAAAGGTATTTTATTGAAGAATGCTTCAAACTCTTGAGCTACTTCAAGGTTACTGCTGATGGGACCTTTATCAGTTTCTAGACTTAAATCAGTTTTTCGAACTTTTCGTCTCCCTGTTTCGTTGTTAATTACTGTCCAAGTAGTTTTTATTTTATCATCAGCATATTTTATTTTATTTCTAATATGAATAGATTTTGCCTGTTTACAAACGGTTTTAAATATTTTTGAATATTTTGAGACGTGGTCACGGAAACTTGGATCGGCGTTATAAGGCTTTAAACCATAAAGTTCAAACAGCTTTTCTCTACTTTTACGAATACCCGGGGTTGCCCAGTCACTAAATAAGAACTTAGATTTAATAATTTTAGTTTTGACTGGAAAAGCTAAGTTGAATTGGTCGTTTAATACAGAGAAAAAATCGGCATAAATATCACTTGGATTTTTAAGATTGAAGCTATGTACACACAGTTTATCAGCTAGAGTCTGATTTAGTTTATCGATTTTTTTTGAAGTATATTCTCTAAAATTTATTTTTGTTTTCTCTGGTGGAGAGTAAGTGTGGAAAGTGATCACTTGTCCACTGTGATCAGATGGCAAGTAATTCACTATGGACTTATGCAGGTACTCACAGCTGTAAAAAATATTGTCTATACAAGTAGCAGTAGTTGGTGTTACCCTAGTAGGTTCTTCAAAAACGTTATGCAAATTAAATGATTTGAAAAGATTTAAAAAACTCGAACTTATAATATTGTTTTCCAAAATATTAATATTGAAATCACCACATATGATGACTGACTTACTGAATTACTAAAGACCCAAGAATAAAAGAAACGGGGTGAGCTAAATAAAACCGTTTAAAAAGAAACATTTGATCGAAGTATTTTCTTCGATTGGAGAGCAATGATAAATTTTGACGCTTTAGCGAGGTCTCATAACGTATATAAGGGTAATTACTTTACTAGGCAAAATTATCCGATATCGATGGCCACCTATTTTTTATATTTTTAAATGTTTTTTTAATATTAAATATTTTAAAAGGTAATGAATATATTGCATATAAATGAATATAATTATAACTCGTGACGGCATAGCTCTGATGCTGGCGGCTACGGCGCTACGGTGCTACGACGCTACGACGCTACGGCGCTACGGCGTAGCTGCGAGTGACTAGCAGTGATCGGGCCAGGCCCCGGGCGGCGCGGTGTTGTCGCGTGACGTCACGCCCCCCCGCGCCCCGCGCCCCGCGCCGCCGCGCAGGCCCGCGCCGCTCTACAGCGTTACAGTCGATAAGAGCTCCCATGCCGCACCAGGAGTCGGACTCTTATATTTTTGTGTATGCTACGTATAATGTGCCAAGTTGCATGTGAATTGACTTTAAAGTCCTCGGGAAATTATCGTTTCATAATAATAATTAGGGAGGTACCTGTGGCTAAATTATAATTATTTACAGAATGTGTGTAATGGTTGGATATTATTATCTTTAAAAAAATAGCGTTCAGTTATAGTTGATGTTTAACCTAGGAGGAAGTTTGGTGGTGGTGTGAGTGTGTTGAGATAGTGCGGGGTTGGGTCCCGCGCTAGCGGCGCGGCGGCGGCAGTCGCGCCTCGCTCGCCGCCTCGGTCGCGCGCCGCCTCGCGCTGTGTGTGTGTGTGTGTGTGCTCGCGCTCGCCGCCTCCAGCACGCAGGTACATGCGCCCGCTGCTCCTCAACACGACACCACACGACGATACACTCACAACACTATCACAACATCAACAATACCACTAAACTCTTCACAAAATATTACGAAAACACTTCCTCATCAGCCCAGTCTTTTCCCAACTGTTGGGTCGGTTTCCAGTCGAACCGGATGCAGCAGAGTGCTGCAACTGCTTCATGGATATCCAGTGATTGATGGTGCTTCCTGAAACAATGCGAGAGTCGCCCGGACTCCGGACGGTCCGCCATCCTCGTTCAGTTTACAACTGCTTATTACAGTTGTGTGTATTTATTGTGTGAGTGAACATTACGGCAGCTCTTAGGAGTCGTACTTGCAGAACGTCCTACCTAGTTGATATTTAAGTACACTTTTATAACGAACTAGCTGGTGCCCGCGACTTCGTCTGCGCAGGTTTAGTATTTCGAACAATATGTTTACAAATTGTAGCCTATGTGTTATTCTGATGTATAAGCTATATTATTGTAAAGTTTCATTAAAATCCATTCAGTAGTTTTTGCGTGAAAGAGTAACAAACATCCATACATCCATACATACAAACTTTCGCGTTTATAATATTAGTAGGATTTAACATTCTCGAGTTCTTTATTTTCCTCAGAGTGAGTTGTTGTATCACTGTGTCTTAAGGCCTAAGTTCACCAACAACACATACCTACCTACGTCAGTTTTCTTAAAACAACTGTTTTCTATGAATTGTCACGTACAATTTTCGTTGCAAATAGCATTTTACGCTTGAGACCCTGAGAAGGACGAATTACGAATGCAAATCGTAAGTTGACTTTTGAGGGTTGTGTGTGAGGACAGCAGCACATGCACACGCCTCTTCTCGTTCGGACGCGGCAGCGCCGGCAGCCACCAAGCTGCAAGCTGCGAGCCAGCACTGTGTTACTAGAGTAGTGAGTCGGTGTGCGCGCAGAGAGTGCCTCGTAAGAAACACATCAATCTCGGCGCGTCACGTCGCGGCAATCAATCAGCCGCCGCGAGCACGTGAGCCCCGTCCGACCCGAGCCGAGCCGAGCCGAGCCGAGCCGAGCCGAACGGCACCACGCAGTGCCTGACAAAAATACAAACATCCGAATTGGGAATCTCCTCCTCTCTGGGAAGTCGGTTAAAAAAGACAACGATTTACAAAGTATCCAATTATAGTAAATAAAAACTACGTTAATATGTGACCCTCGATGAAGGTATCATTGTTTTAAAAATTGCTGACTTTAAAAAAGGATATTCGATATGTTTTAGGGCTCCGTAGTTAATCCTAGTTAACTACCCTAATATTTTAGCCATGCCTATCAGTCCGTTCGTCCGCGAATAATATCAGCGACCGTTAGTACTAGCAAGCTGTGAGGACATTAGTAAGACTTGCCTAAACACCCACACAAATCTAGAAGTACGCAAAACATAATAACAAGAGTTACTATGTTTTGCGTATTTCTATTTAGGAAATCAGAAATCAGAAATATTTAACGCAGGCAGCTGCAGAGATAACCAAGACTTTGGGTATGTTCTAGCCATGGATAAATAAATTTATATTGTGAGGTCCCTATAAGTGATTTTTGTCTTCATTCCAATCCTATCGTTGAATAGACCGAAAACCGGCCAAGTGCGAGTCCGACTCGCGAAGAACGAAAGGTTCAGTACCTAATGGTGACATACTGACGGACGGACGGACGGACCAAGGAGCGAAAACAATAGGGTCCCGTTTTACCCTTACGGTACGGAACCCTAAAAATGAATAGGGGTTTATGAATGTCAGTTTTTGATAATATTAATATTTTCGGAAATAATTAATCTATAATCTCGGAAAGTTGAAAAGTGTCCTCCTCCGTCTAACTTATGTACCATACTATTTAAAAATATCTCAAATATACAACTTTATATACATATAAACTTAGGTTAGAAAAATGGTTGCGTGGAAATAGTTATTTTCATCCCACCATCTCGGAAAGAGTAGTTTTACCCTTTGATATCTGAGCGCAAAAGCCGTTTTTATCCTCTAGAGCGGCAAAGTGATTTGAATTTAGAACATCGTGTGTAATACTCCATTTGTGACAATCTTGATAAGACTTTTTAAACAAATACATATTAAACAAATAGAATACTGCTTAAATTAATTATTCAATTAATTAAGTAATTTTTATTATTGTTTTTACATAGATTTTCAACCTCGTTTCATTTTTAAACTGAGCTTTCAAATAAATGAACTTTAATAGGAACTTCTTTATAATTTGATACTCGTATGTGCGCGCCATTTTGTTTTTTGCATTTAGTAATTTCCTCGATGAGGTGGGATGAAAAGTTACGTGTTGCACTCGAGTGCAAAGATTTTTCACCTTGTGCTCTTTTGATTCCCTCGCTATCGCTCAGGATTCTAATTATTGAAACACTCGCTAAGCTCGTGTTTCAATTTTAGAATCCTTCGCTTGCTCGGTCATCAAAATTGAGCCCGCGGTTAAAAAGCAACTTTGCACTCTTGTATAACAAATAACTATTAATAGGTACTTCTTTTTAATTTGATACTCATATGTGCGCGCCATTTTGTTTTTTTGCATTTAGTAATTTCCTCGATGAAGTGGGATGAAATTATTATTCTTTATTGTTTTGAGGTGGATTTTAATTGAATTGTGAATGTGGTGGATTGAATTTTAATAGGTACATCTTTTTAATTTGCCATGTGTGACGTGCGTGCCATTTTCTTTTTTTGAGTTTAGAAATTTCCTCAATTTCGTTAACAATAATACTCTTGTATACCAATAGTTATTTGTTTTGATTCTAAGCGCAATAAAAATAATAATTAGAATCCTGAGCGATAGCGAGGGAATCAAAAGAGCACAAGGTGAAAAATCTTTGCACTCGAGTGCAACACGTAACTTTTCATCCCACCTCATCGAGGAAATTACTAAATGCAAAAAACAAAATGGCGCGCACATACGAGTATCAAATTATAAAGAAGTTCCTATTAAAGTTCATTTATTTGAAAGCTCAGTTTAAAAATGAAACGAGGTTGAAAATCTATGTAAAAACAATAATAAAAATTACTTAATTAATTGAATAATTAATTTAAGCAGTATTCTATTTGTTTAATATGTATTTGTAATAAAAAGTCTTATCAAGATTGTCACAAATGGAGTATTACACACGATGTTCTAAATTCAAATCACTTTGCCGCTCTAGAGGATAAAAACGGCTTTTGCGCTCAGATATCAAAGGGTAAAACTACTCTTTCCGAGATGGTGGGATGAAATAGTTATTTGTTATACAAGAGTGCAAAATTGCTTTTTAACCGCGGGCTCAATTTTGATGACCGAGCAACCGAAGGATTCTAAAATTGAAACACGAGCGCAGCGAGTATTTCAATTTTAGAATCCTGAGCGATAGCGAGGGAATCAAAAGAGCATAAGGTGAAAAATCTTTGCACTCGAGTGCAACACGTAACTTTTCATCCCACCTCATCGAGGAAATTTCTAAACTCGAAAAAAGAAAATGGCGCGCACATATGAGTATCAAATTAAAAAGAAGTACCTATTACACTTCATTTATTTGAAAACTCAGTTTAAAAATGAAACGAGGTGTAAAATCTATGTAAAAACAATAATAAAAATTACTTAATTAATTGAATAATTATTTTAAGCAGTATTTTATTTGTTTAATATTTATTTGTTTGAAAAGTCTTATCAATATTGTCACAAATGGAATATAGCGCACGATGTTCTAAATTCAAATCACTTTGCCGCTCTAGAGGATAAAAACGGGATGAAAACTACTTTTTCATCCCACCATCTCGGAAAGAGTAGTTTTACCCTTTGATATCTGAGCGCAAAAGCCGTTTTTATCCTCTAGAGCGGCAAAGTGATTTGAATTTAGAACATCGTGTGCAATACTCCATTTGTGACAATTTTGATAAGCCTTTTCAAACAAATACATATTAAACAAATAAAATACTGCTTAAAATAATTATTCAATTAATTAAGTAATTTTTATTATTGTTTTTACATAGATTTTTAACCTCGTTTCATTTTTAAACTGAGTTTTCCAATAAATGAACTTTAATAGGTACCTACTTCTTTTTAATTGATACTCATATGTGCGTGCCATTTTGTTTTTTGAGTTTAGAAATTTCCTCGATGAGGTGGGATGAAAAGTTACGTGTTGCACTCGAGTGCAAAGATTTACACCTTGTGTTCTTTTGATTCCCTCGCTTTCGCTCAGGATTTTAATTATTGAAACACTCGCTACGCTCGTGTTTCAATTTTAGAATCCTTCGCTTGCTCGGTCATCAAAATTGAGCCCTCGGTTAAAAAGCAACTTTGCACTCTTGTATAACAAATAACTATTTCATCCCACCATCTCGGAAAGAGTAGTTTTACCCTTTGATATCTGAGCGCAAAAGCCGTTTTTATCCTCTAGAGCGGTAAAGTGATTTGAATTTAGAACATCGTGTCAAATCGTGTGCAACACTCCGTTTGTGACAATCTTGATAAGACTTTTCAAACAAATAAATATTAAACAAATAAAATACTGCTTAAAATAATTATTCAATTAATTAAGTCATTTTTATTATTGTTTTTACATAGATTTTTAACCTCGGTTCATTTTTGAACTGAGTTTTCAAATAAATGAACTTTAATAGATACTGGTTTTTAATTTGATACTCATATGTGCGCGCCATTTTGTTTTTTTGCATTTAGTAATTTCCTCAATGAGGTGGGATGAAAAGTTACGTGTTGCACTCGAGTGCAAAGATTTTTCACCTTGAGCTCTTTTGATTCCCTCGCTATCGCTCAGGATTCTAATTATTGAAACACTCGCTACGCTCGTGTTTCAATTTTAGAATCCTTCGCTTGCTCGGTCATCAAAATTGAGCTCGCGGTTAAAAAGCAACTTTGCACTCTTGTATAACAATAATGAATAGGACTGTATATTAAATCAATAAAAAATGCTTCGTGAAAATTTATAAAGAGTTGTATTCCGCAAGACTTATTTTTGACAGCGAAAAATTAAAAAAAGATAAAACAAAATAATTTGTTATACAAGAGTGCAAAGTTGCTTTTTAACCGCGGGCTCAATTTTGATGACCGAGCAAGCGAAGGATTCTCATATGTGCACTCTTGTATAACAATAGTTATTTGTTATACAAGAGTGCAAAGTTGCTTTTTAACCGCGGGCTCAATTTTGATGACCGAGCAAGCGAAGGATTCTAAAATTGAAACACGAGCGTAGCGAGTGTTTCAATAATTAGAATCCTGAGCGATAGCGAGGGAATCAAAAGAGCACAAGGTGAAAAATCTTTGCACTCGAGTGCAACACGTAACTCTTCATCCCACCTCATCGAGGAAATTACTAAATCCAAAAAAACAAAATGGCGCACACATACGAGTACCAAATTAAAAAGATGTACCTATTAAAGTTCATATATTTGAAAACTTACTTTAAAAATGAAACGACGGTAAAAATCGGTGTAAAAACAATAACAAAAAATACTTAATTAATTGAATAATTATTTTAAGCAGTATTTTATTTGTCTAATAAGTATTTGTTTGAAAAGTCTTAGGTATCAAGATTGTCACAAATGGAGTATTGCACACGATGTTCTAAATTCAAATCACTTTGCCGCTCTAGAGGATAAAAACGACTTTTGCGCTCAGATATCAAAGGGTAAAACTACTCTTTCCGAGATGGTGGGATGAAAAAAATATTTAAATATAAATAAACATTTTTTTCTGAGTTTGTAATTTAATTGTATTCGCAATCATTTTTTAACTTAGTTTACATTTTATAATCTTTTACGTAGGTATATTCTTTCGAATAAAGAATGAATTATTAAATTGGTTCACGCGATTCAACACATAGATACATATCACCGAAAACCCATACATAATGTCAATACGAAGGGTTATCCATCTTGTTGCGATTACTTGCGATGATAGCTCAGCAGCTGGAGCAAATAATAAGAGTGGGCTAGTTACCAGGACAACCTAATGCCTAAACCTATAATTGTAGGTACTACCTACATTCTGACAAATATTTTTTTCTTTCTTGCTTTCCATTGGTAAGACTTACTGGCTTCTGACTACGTAAAGACTGCCAAAGATGTTCAATGACAACCGGGACCTACAGTTTAACGTGCCATCCGAAACACAGTCACTGGTGTCCAAGTTACACTTAGAAAGTACATACAAACTTAGAAAACTTGCTTGATCTCGGAAATCGCAGACTCATTCTTGAAAAGTTGGTTTTTGACCCACTAGGCCACCACGACTTTTAATGTCCACTCAACATTCAAGGTACCTACACTAAAAAGTGAAAAAAAAAAACTTATTTAGGTACCTCAATTTTTTTATAAGTCGTTTAGTGTGAGTCGTGTCTAGTTCGTGCAAGTCAGTAACGTTATTGTCGTACTTGCCCGCAGGAAGCGAGCAGCTGAGGCAGGCGCGGGTGATGTAGCGCGCGGCCCGGCATGGCGGCCGTGGTGCTGCTGGCCGCGCTAGCGAGCGCCGCGCCGCCCGCCGCGACGCCCGCGCTGGACGTGGACGAGCCGGCGTGGCGCGAGCTGTGGTTCGGCTCGCTGGAGGCGCTGCACCGCGAGCCCTCCATCAACAACTCGCAGGAGGAGGTGGTGGCGCAGCTGGGCGCCGTGGCCTTCCTGCACTGCCCCGTGCGCCACCTGGGCGAGCGCGGCGTGTCCTGGGTGCGCCGCCGCGACTGGCACATCCTCAGCTCCGGCATGCTCATGTACACCAACGACGAGCGCTTCCAGGTCATCATCAACATCTCAGCCATAGGACGTCCACAGATACCCGGATAATACTATAATCAATTCAATTCAATTTCAATTCAAATTCTTCATTTCAGACTATTTTGTCCATATTTTGTTAGTAATACATAATACTTAAGATCTAGGTTAGTAAACTTATTTTAACTTATGCAATGAGATCCAAGGCCTCCATATGGGACATACAAGCTATTAGCCTCAGGTAGCTGTTGGAACTGTCCCGCACCCTACGCATCAACGATGCTACTCTTTTTCTGATGATACGATACTGAAAAAAAGTAAAGAGGAAACATTTTTTCTGTTTGTGAACCGATTTAAAAAAATCTTTCACTGTTGGAAATCTACACTCTTCCCGAGTAACGTATGTCATGTGTATAATATATGTATATCGGAAAAAGGCCTTAGTTGGGAAGCTACTTGAATTCAAGTGTATTTGATTGTGTACTGTGGCGGCAGGTGCTGCACAGCGAGGGCTCGGACGACTGGGTGCTGCAGATCAAGTACGTGCAGAAGCGCGACAACGGCACCTACGAGTGCCAGGTACTCTCCCCTGAGCGCTTCCGGCTCTGCTTTTGTGCTTTCGAAATGCTACATATATTAAGCCTATTTGAAATATATGGCTTGATCCATGATTTTGATGTTGTGTGACACTGGGCAGGTGTCGACGGGCGGCGGCACGCTGTCGCGGCTGGTGCACCTGCACATCGCCGTGCCCGAGGCCTTCATCCTGGGCGCCGACGAGCACCACGTGGACGCCGGCTCCACCATCAGTCTGGTGTGCATCATTGAGAAGGTAGGCCGCCCCCCCCGCCCCCGCGCCCCGCTCGCGCTGGTCGCGTCTGACGTGGCGCGCTGTCTGTGCAGAGCCCGGTGCCGCCGCAGTACGTGTTCTGGTACCACAACGCGCGCATGATCAACTACGACGCGGCGCGCGGCGTCACCGTGCAGACGGAGCCGGGGCCCAAGACGCAGTCCACGCTGGCCATCCGCGCGGCCGCTCCGCGCCACTCCGGCAACTACACGTGCTGCGCCGCCAACACCGAGCCCGCGCACATCTTCGTCTACGTGTCGGAAGGCAGTGAGTACAAGCGGGCGCAGCGCGGCGCACTGAGCCCCGCTGTCGGCTGACCGAGCCGCGTGTTGCAGGCGACAAGATGGCGGCCACGCTGAGCCGCAACACGAGCGGCGCGCCCCGCCCCGCCCTCGCTGCCGCCCTCGCCGCCGCCTGGCTGCTGCTGGCGCTGGCCACCGCCACGTGACTCCTGCCCTCACGCCTACACTTATTACTATTCAAACAAACGCTGTACATATAATATGACTCGTATTTTCTACACGACCCATACTATGGGCCTATATTATAATTGATTATACCTAATAATGATTACTACTTCACGTTCGTACGACTATGCGAGATACTCGATCCTATAGTAACGATATTGTGGACTTTAATTTGTTAAATTGATTGCAATGAGTATTGCGAGTGGTGACAGGAACACAACAGTGGGTGCGTGCGAGCTGTGCGACCAGTGCGGTAGTAATGTTATTGTAGATAATAAAGATTGCAGCGCCGTACGTTATTATGAAAACAGTCCGTTACTCAAGACATGCGGCCGGGTTCATAAGGTAACATGTATAGATAACCCGCCGGCGCCAGCGTGCCCGGATACCGGCCAGTAGGTACTCAACTAACTGCAAGTGTACATAACTTTGGTTACTCACCTTGATAATGTAGTTTAGAGATGACTCATGAATTTCCGCGTGAATGGTACAGATCCAAGTCAGTAGCGTAGCATCGACCGAGCGGCGCCGCGGGGCTCGGCGGCACCGAGCGCGTGCGGCGCCGCGACGGCCGCCGTCCGCTGTACATATTGCTGCTAGTCGAGTCCGCGAGGCCTCTTCTGTACATACTTGTTTACGTGATTTCACCAATTACTACTTTGTCTATAGTAATTAAATTACATATGTAGGTAGAATTCCAAATTGCGTGGCGCCGTCTCGCCCGCTCGTCGTCTTTCAGAAGAGGAGGCTGCGAGTGTCACTACGTCAGCGGTTCACTGTCTCCAAACTAAATGTTCATGTTATCTAGCTGACGGGTGCGTTCATTATTATAAACTAATTTTCTAGTTTTACATGCATTAGTTGAATGCGGTGTAAGTCTCAGATTTTATTTTAGTTCAATTATAAATACTTACCGACTGCGAGGCGGCAAAACATTGTAAAAAAATAACATCTTACAATCTGTTCTCATGACTTCCATTATTCATAAAATAAACTATATAATTAACTAATTTGTCTAATGCCTGAGTTTCAATTAAATAGCTAGTGATACCCTCCTTATCCTCGTGCCCACCCAGCATGGCGACAACTGGAGGTTGTAAGGATATATACAACGTTATAATATTCACTATAACTACCTATAATCCAGTCATCCTCATCCTCCGAGCCCTTTCCCAATTATGTTGGGGTCGGCTTAAAGTCTAACCAGATGTAGCTTTACAAGGAGCGACTGCCCTATCTGGCCCCCTGAACCCAGTTACCCAGGCAACCCAATACCCCTTGCTTAAACTGGTGTCAGACTTACTGTCTTCTGACTACCCGTTACGACTGTAAAGGATGTTCAATGACAGCCGGGACCTACAGTTTAACGTGCCATCCAAAACACAGTCATTGGTGTCTAAGATATACTTAGAAAGTACATACAAACTTAGAGAAGTTGCATTGATACTTGCCTGACCTGGAATCGAACCCGCGCCCTCATACTCGAGAGGTTGGTTCTATGCCCAGTAGGCCACCACGACTTCTAAGATCTTATAAGGTAGTATCCTTATATCCTTATACAGGGTGTGTCGTTCACAATCACATAAAATCCTATCTCATATACTTTATGGATTGTAGAAAAAAAACCTAATCCATTCAGAGTTGTAACTACAGGAGTCATTTTTCAATTTTATAATTTAGAACATCATGTGTAAAGCACTTGACACTTGCTCGTGGCAGGACCTAATGAGCGCATCCGGCCGTGCCCTCGCTGTGGCGGCATATTGGGCTGACAAAGCGTAGTCTCACTATGTCATCGACACGAAAGAAGAGAGAGAATGTGTAAAGCGGAGATAAAAGAGTATCGAATGTTTTGATCAGTTGACAGCTGACAGTTTTCGAGGGGGCATTTCAGTTGTTTGTAAGGACTGACTTTTATATGGTGTTCTAATTTTCGCACATATTTATTCTATTTAAAAAGTTTTTTATTTTAATATTTTCAGTGACAAGCATAGTTGTCACTATCCTCATGAGTGGAAGGTTCTCATCAATACGAATAATATAAACCCAAACACAAGGTAGTTTACGTATTCAGTTGTCGAGTTCCCTCGACCTTCTCTGGTCTCCATTATCAGGTCAGCTCCAAACCTTCACTGATGCAAAGGTCTCGTCAATACGAATATTATAAGCCCAAACACGAGGCAGTTCACACATTAAGTCGCCGAGTTCCCTCGACCTTCTCTGGTCTCCGTCATCAGGTCAGCTTCAAACCTTCACCATTGCAAACACTATGCAATGGTGAAGGTTTGAAGACATACGCCTTAGTGTTAAGTTTTTACCCTACGTTTGCCTACAATTTTCGAAAGTTGCCCCCAATTTCTCAGGGTTTCCATCATCAGATCCAGATCTGTTGATTACGGGACCACCTGGGAGGTAAACCCTATCGAACAAAACAAAATTTTGCAAATCGGTCCAGGCGTCTTCGAGTATTCGGTGAACATACATAAAAAATAATAAAAAAAGATCCCGACGAATTGAGAACCTCCTCCTTTTCGGGAAGTCGGTTAAAAATATGCACCGAAAGTCGCGGTGACACTTCCTGGTGCGAATATGAGTATTTTGTTAGAACAAACATTGTTTGAACAGGCAACTGTAAGCGTTTTCGAGAAGATATTTCATCAAAAGTAGGATAATGACAACATGACCTTGAGGCAAAGTTAACCTGCCCTGTGCACACCGGGTGGGCGGGCGGGGCATTTTTTGACGTTTCGTAAAAGATATCGTAACGTGAGTGGTGTGTTATGTTCGTGGGTCTTGGACAAGTAAACACAACTGATGCACTCGTAAGTCTTGCACAATAAAACACCAAGATGGAGATCAATACACAATATTTAATGCGCAGAGTAACGCCCTAATCAACAGTTGAATAAAGTATATCGAATTTTATAATCTTCTACCCTCTTTATACATTTCACCATCGAGAGTCAATTATTGATTAATTACATTTTAGGATTCAAAATAATTACAGTTTACTAATAACAGTGCTAATTATTGGATGTAGGAATAATCAGAATGTAATTATGTATTTATAAGGTAAGTATCCATAATAATACGTCACATCCCTTGCGAGGCTATTGAGAGGTTGGTAACATTCGGCCATCCTGTGTTGGTCGTGTCCCACGGCTCACATTCTGCTGCGCTTCAGTGCTGAACCCGGAGTCCTGAAACGGAAAAAGAGTGAGCAGTAACTTGCGCTATGACAATAATTTTAATGACTTGATAAAGTGTTTTATCTCTGTCAGCGGGTATTTGCACACAGTTATTTAACTCAGTTATTTTTTCTATTCGGGTCAGATTTTGAACACCTAAGAAAGCCTTAATTATTTAGACTTGATCACACAGCCGTCTATAAATGGACTTCATGACTTGATCTCTTAGCTGTCTTTATGGAAAATGCAATCACACAGACTTGATCACATAGCCGTCTTTATAAACTGGTTCACATAGCTGTCTATATTTAAAGACTTAAGCATACAGCTGTCCTACTTGCAAAGACTTGATCACACAGCTGTCCTTATTTACATAGACTTGATCACACAGCCGTCCTTTTTTTTTACATAGACTTGATCACACAGCCGTCCTTTTTTACATAGACTTGATCACACAGCCGTCCCTTTTAAAATAGAAAATAACACATAGTTGTCTTTATTAGTATAGATTTGATCACATAGTAGTCTTTACTGATATTCGTCACATAGTTACGAAAGTTATGTTAGTATTATGTGTATGGGTAGGATAAAGAAAAATACAAAGTTACCAACTAAATACAAGGTTGTAATGCTGGAAAGCTTTAACTTACATACCAAAGTGTCATTGTACCTACTCTATTAACTGTAACTAAGTAAACAATTAAGAGTCACACATCTGTAACGTTCACATAATTTACCTAACATATTTGTGAATTCGAATATTATTAAAATTTAATTATGTAAATCAACTTTCTAGAAGATCGATCAAATCGTCCCTATCTACATCTTGGTCACTGCCTGAACTATCATCCTCTGACATAGTTGGTTTGTATGGCCGCAGAGTCTCTCCACGTACTATGGCATTGAACCTTTTGTAACCTTTCATGCCCTTTATGGTTGTGATTGTGTATCGGTCAAGAGAGCGATCCGCTTTACATATTCTATACGGACCTGTGTATAACCCATTTAACTTTTTAGTAACTCCAGTAACCGCATCTCTAGCTACACCACCTTTCCATAGAACTAACTGACCTACTGTATATTTAACACACTTTTTGTGTCTTTTATCAAATTGTTTTTTCATGGTTGTCATATTCCTATCGATTCGAAGCTTAGCGGTTTCCCTATTAGCATTTAGTTGACTTAGTTGAGCCTCAGAGTGAGTGGGCGCATCCGAAGGAAAGGATGGAAACCTAGAATTTTTATGACCAAACATAAGATTAAATGGTGAGAACCCCGTAGTTGCGTTAGGCGTGTTATTGATTCCCCAGACTATATCATCTAACTTATTGTCCCACGTGCATTCGCTATCCGACATAGTGTTAAGACCATTTAATAAAGTGCGATTAACCCGTTCAACTTGGCCATTGGAGCGAGGGCTGGCTATTGCATTTAAAATATGTTTAAATTGATTTTCCTCGGAAAATTGCTTAAAATATCTACTTGTGAAAGCTTTTCCTCTATCAGTTATTATTCTAATCGGATAACCAAACTGCATGATAATATCTTTCAGCAAGCGAATTGTCTCTACCGAACTACAATTTTTGGCAGGTCGAGCAAACACGAATTTGGTAAAAGCGTCAATAACTACTAAAATATAGGTGTTACCTTTTCGAGTTTTAGCAAAAGGACCTAAATGATCTGCGTGCAACGTATGCATAGGTACTGCAGGCTTATTAATTGGATGTAATTCACCCTCTAACCTGCCATAGTTGCCTTTGTTAAACGCACATTGTAAACAAGAATTAACATATTTTCTTATAAATCGAGTCATCCCTTCGAACCAAAATTGAGCTTTAATAGAACTTTCACATTTTTCAAAACCGGGATGTCCTATTTGATCATGAAGTTTTTGTAGCAGACCATATTTAGCTAATTTTGGTATGACAAAACGTTCACCAGCTACAGTTTTTCTAAAAAGTATATTATCTTTAACAATGTAATTTGTAGATAAGTTTAAATCGGAGTTATCGCGAAGTCTTGTTATAATGCTTTGTATATTGTCATCTTGTAACTGTAAAGTTATTAACCAATCGGAATTGTCAATCATAAGTATAGTACTAGTCACGGGGTTTCTACTTAGCGCATCTACATGCTTCATGCGTTCGCCAGGCCTATACTCAATCTCGATATCAAATTCTTGAATGGTGAGCCACCAACGAGCTATCCGCGGAATTAAGTCGCGTTTTACAAGGGTGGTTCTCAAGGCTGAACAATCAGTAATAACCTTAACTTTGATGCCTGTAAAGTAAATTCTGAAACGTTTTAGGGACTCAACAACAGCAAGTGTTTCAAGCTCGTAACTATGGTAATGTTTTTCTTCGTTAGTGGTTACCCTACTGAAATATGCGATTGGCTTCAAACTACCGTCTGTTTGATATTGCATAAGAATACCACCTAAACCGATTTTGCTGGCATCTGTGTGCAATTCGGTTTTTGCATCGGCGTTATAAATAGCTAAAACTGGTTTTTCAATTAGCCGCTGTTTAAGGGTTTTGAATGCGTTTTCTTGGTCAGGGCCCCAATGCCATTTTACATCTTTTTTAGTAAGCAAGGTAAGTGGGCGAGCAATCTGAGCAAAATTTTGAACGAATTTCCTGAAATACGATGTTAATCCGATAAATTGTCTAATTTCGTGTACGTTACGTGGTCTATTATATTCAGCGACACATTTAATTTTAGCTTGGCCCGGCTGTATTGTTCCAGCTGAGATTTCATGGCCTAAGTACGTTGCAGTACGCTTTAAAAAAGAACATTTACTCAGATTTAATTTCAAGTTTGCCTGTGTAAGAAGTTCTAACACCTTTTCTAGTAACACTAAACCTTCCTGTACAGTCGTTGTAGGTAACATTACGTCATCTAGATACAGAGCTATGTTTTGATCGACTCTACCTAGTGTCATCTGTATTAATCGTGAAAAAACAGCTGGGGCGTTAGCCAACCCAAAAGGCATTTTCAAAAACTCATATTGACCAAATGGAGTTACAAATGCAGTCTTTGGTATTGAGTCTTCATGGATACCGACTTGATAATAGCCTTGAGCGAGGTCTAATGTTGTAAAAAAGAATTTACCTGATAGCTTATTAACCTGATCTTCAATGTGTGGCAAAGGATATCGATCTTTAATAGTATTAGCATTCAAAGCCCTATAATCAACGCAGAGCCGATAATCCCCACCCTTCTTCTTAACCAAGACCACAGGGCTAGCATAATCAGACATGGATTCCCTAATAATACCTGCCTCTAACAGATCTTTGATTTTTCCGTTTACTATTTCGTTTTCTTTGTGTGATAATCTATACGGTTTACAACAAACAGGCTGGTTATTGATTGTGCGTATGTGCATTTTTATAAGATCTGTACAACCTAAATCTTTAGTACATCTAGCAAACGAGTGAACATATTTATTTAAAAGTGTTAATAACTGATTGTTTTCCGAATCACTAAGTTGGCCTTTCTCAATATCATTTAAGTTAATGCGTATATTCTCCTTTTCTGAATTATCTATTGTTAATATTTGGGATTTGTTACCACACACAGGCATTGACACAAGTTCCGCCCTAGCTATCAACCTATGAGCCTCCCATATTATCTCCGTACAGCCTAAGTTAACAACTTTCAAATGGCAGTGATATTGATTAATAAGAACCGATGGAATTAAATAGGTCATGTTTCCTAGCTGCATCCATACTGTATTTGTTAAAAATGTGTGCTCTTTTACAATAGAATTATTACAGTCAACATAGACCTCTACATATGCTTGACTTAGCTTAAAAATTGTAACTTTGTTTTTTAAATAAACTGGAAACTTTTGAATAAAATCAGTTGCGTGTAAATTTAAGTCTGTAAAAATATTCTGAACAATGTGACTTTGAACAAAACGTATAGAAGAATTTGAGGTTACTAAACTAACATTTTTACTATTAATCATTGTTTGTCCAATTAATAATTCAATATCGGATGTTATATAATTTGTTATTTCGACAATTCCGTTCAATAGTAAATTATCAATAAGAATTTCTAAATAACACGAACCAAGTGAATTTACGTATGCTCCACCGAAACCTTTCATTATAACAGTGCTAGGCTCAACTGTAAGTTGTAACTTTTTAACTTGCGAGATACAGAGTAGATTTATCTTACTGCCAGTGTCTATATATGCTTTGAGCGGTTGTCCATTCACTAACACAATTCTTTTGTAGATATCAGCATAAATATCATAGGTGATGTGTAATATTTGACTAACCTTATGTTGTTGGAGTCGTGATGTCCCGGCACTCCCGGCGCCAAACCAGCAAGCCGCCGTAGTGTGGCCGCTGCGTCGACAGTTGTCACAGTGTTGCTGTTGCCTGCAGTCCCGTGCCTCATGGCCCGGCCGTCGGCACGTATAACATATCTTTGGCTGCAGCTGGCGCGTTGTCGTTGAACCTGGTGTACTATTGCTGGTTCCTCTTTTCCACACAGACTTCCGGGTTGTATAGGTTTCCACTCTTTTGAAATTTTCCAGGGATGAAAGGTAGCCATAATATAGTTGTTCGGGTGTGTCGCAACTATAAGCTTTAGCGTTGGCTATCAATTCAGGGGGCAGTCCCCGAATTATACACGAAATAGCATCCTCACCGGTAATGTTGCATTTCTTTAGTAATGATAATTTTTCGTGATAGTATTTCGTCATAGTCTCTTTATCGTCTTTAGTCCTTCCCAGCATGCGTTCCAATTTATCCACGTAGTCAGTAGATCGTGGGAAAGCGGTCCGTAACATCTCCTTCCACTCGTCCCATGTCAGGTCATAGTCTTCGAGATCGTCATACCATTCTCGAGCGGAGCCACGTAGCCGAAGTTGCATTATGAATGTGCGATCAGTGTGGTCCCACCCGTACACGTCACCAAGCTGGTCTATTTTGTGAAGCCACGCAATCACGTTGCTGTTGCTGTCTTCCGGACGAAATTTGGGAATGACTTCGGCATCGCTGGGGGCCACGTGCCTTTTTTTGTTGCAAGATTTGCTCGGGCGACGGTCTTCTAAGAAAAAATTATCGGTATTTTCGTCTTCCGAGCTGCTTGACTTGCTGCGCTTTCGTTTACGTTGCCCTAAACCATCAATATATGGTCCAGACATTGTGAGCAGATCCCACTTCTGAAACTGTTATGTTCGTGGGTCTTGGACAAGTAAACACAACTGATGCACTCGTAAGTCTTGCACAATAAAACACCAAGATGGAGATCAATACACAATATTTAATGCGCAGAGTAACGCCCTAATCAACAGTTGAATAAAGTATATCGAATTTTATAATCTTCTACCCTCTTTATACATTTCACCATCGAGAGTCAATTATTGATTAATTACATTTTAGGATTCAAAATAATTACAGTTTACTAATAACAGTGCTAATTATTGGATGTAGGAATAATCAGAATGTAATTATGTATTTATAAGGTAAGTATCCATAATAATACGTCACATCCCTTGCGAGGCTATTGAGAGGTTGGTAACAGGTGTCAAAAGAAGCGTCTCAGTGAGGGCTATCCAATGGTATGTGTTTGAGAGTAAGTATAGAACAAAATTTCAAAGATTTGGTCGAAAAACTTACTTTTACCTAAAAGTGTCAAAAATACACATACAATAACGTTTGGTTTGAACGGAAATTGGTAAACAAAAGTCGCACTCCATAGGCTCGATAAGAAAGCACATCTTTTGTCAAATAAATCTATCACGAATTAAATATCAGAGTGAAAATAATTCTATTTTATGACACATAAGCTTTCAAAAGTAAGATGAAGTTAAACCTAACGTTAAATACATAACCGCAATATGCGGTTCTCTACGGTGATCTTACCTTCTTACAAACAAATTACTGACATCTTAAACCTGACCTTCCATACTGGGACCTCAAGAAGTAAGACCTAACGTCCCGAAACCAAACATAATGCAAAGTTATGGACTTCCAGCAATCTAATTTTGTGCAACGTACTATATTCGAACACAACTTTGAGCAATCTAAAGTAGTAAAAACTACCGTTGAGCAAGCTTGGAAGCGAAATCTAACTAAGAGCAAGCCAACATAGATAAACCTAACAATGAACAACCCAACATAGTGAAACCTAACGAAGCGAAACCCAACTTTGAGTAACCCAACCATGTGAAACCTAGCTTTGAGCAACCCAACAGTGAAACCTAACGAAGCGAAACCTAACTTTGAGTAACCCAACCATGTGAAACCTAGCTTTGAGCAACCCAACATAGTGAAACCTAACGAAGCGAAACCTAACTTTGAGTAACCCAACCATGTGAAACCTAGCTTTGAGCAACCCAACATAGTGAAACCTAACGAAGCGAAACCAAACTTTGAGTAACCCAACCATGTGAAACCTAGCTTTGAGCAACCCAACATAGTGAAACCTAACGAAGCGAAACCTAACTTTGAGTAACCCAACCATGTGAAACCTAGCTTTGAGCAACCCAACATAGTGAAACCTAACGAAGCGAAACCTAACTTTGAGTAACCCAACCATGTGAAACCTAGCTTTGAGCAACCCAACATAGTGAAACCTAACGAAGCGAAACCTAACTTTGAGTAACCCAACCATGTGAAACCTAGCTTTGAGCAACCCAACATAGTGAAACGTAACGAAGCGAAACCTAACTTTGAGTAACCCAACCATGTGAAACCTAGCTTTGAGCAACCCAACATAGTGAAACCTAACGAAGCGAAACCTAACTTTGAGTAACCCAACCATGTGAAACCTAGCTTTGAGCAACCCAACATAGTGAAACGTAACGAAGCGAAACCTAACTTTGAGTAACCCAACCATGTGAAACCTAGCTTTGAGCAACCCAACATAGTGAAACGTAACGAAGCGAAACCTAACTTTGAGTAACCCAACCATGTGAAACCTAGCTTTGAGCAACCCAACATAGTGAAACGTAACGAAGCGAAACCTAACTTTGAGTAACCCAACCATGTGAAACCTAGCTTTGAGCAACCCAACATAGTGAAACCTAACGAAGCGAAACCTAACTTTGAGTAACCCAACCATGTGAAACCTAGCTTTGAGCAACCCAACAGTGAAACCTAACGAAGCGAAACCCAACTTTGAGCAATCTAACTTTTACCTAACGTTTCGCTTCGTAAGGTTTCGCTATGTTGGGTTGCTCAAAGCTAGGTTTCACATGGTTAGGTTAGGTTAGGTTAGGTTAGGTTTTTTTTTTTCTTTTTTTTTTTTATTTTTTTTATTTTTTTTTTTTTTTCTTTTCCCGGTTCATGAGAACAACGGGACCTTATTATTCTGATATTTCTCATGCATACTAGTTCTCGCATTTATGCCTCTCGCACTTTCAAGCATCATACCTCCTTTCATGCATCATCTTTTTCACAGGTTTTCAAAGGTTAGGTTAGGTTAGGTTAGGTTAGGTTTTTTTTTTTTTTTTTTTTTTTTTTTATTGATTTTTGTTTTCATTTTTGTGAAGATGTTGTTTTACAATGTTGTTGGCGACGGCAGCTCCCGCGATTTGATACGTTTGCTGCCGTAACCCAAGATGTCGCAAGTTGTTTTATATTCTTTTATGGGAGAAGAGTAATATATATTCGGTATTTATAGTATTTTTATAGATAGAATAGATAAATATACAAATAATGAGAGATAATAACTTTAAGTACCATTGTAGGATTTAAGATTAGAATATATGTGTCGCACGAGCTCCGTATAACTTGCCAGCGCTTCCTCTTTCTTAAGTAGTTCTGGCAAGCTATACGGGTCAATGTCATAGTACGCGCACAGCGACTCATGGCGCATTCGCCCCGCAGCGAACCTCGGACAATCTGTCAGCAGATGCGTCACTGTCTGGGGTGTACTGGTGTTACAGGGACAGCAGTCATCCGGAGTGATGTGGAATCGACGTAGGTACGTTTTATGGAAGCCGTGGTTGGTGAGTATTTGTGTTGTATGGAAGTGAATGTCTGTATGTTTTCGGAATTGTTTGATGTCGGTAAGATTTGGGAAAATATTTTTGGTGTGCTGTCCTTGTTCGCTGGATGAATAGCGTGCCTGCCAAAGGTCCAGGCTTTGCATGCGGAGTTTATGTTTTACATATGAAATTGGGAAAGAGCTGTAGTCTGGGGTTTTGTGAAGCTGAGTCGCCAGTTTTGCCGCGGCGTCGGCAGCCTCATTGCCGACATTGCCCCTGTGTGCCTTGACCCATTTTAATGTGATCTGTTTTGTTTCGCGATGCGTGTGTATAATTTTGTGTATCTGTGTGACGAGTGGATGTGTGTTGCTTCTGTCTGCTATTGCTAGTAGTGAAGATTGGGAGTCTGTGTAGATGACGGTCCTTTGATATTTGCGAGTCGCCCATTTGCAGGCCTCCAAGATGGCGAAGAGCTCAGCCTGGAAGACCGTGCAAGAGTCGTGTAGTTTAAGTTTTTTAGTTATGGTCGGTTGTTCTGAGCCACCTGGGTCAAAGCACACAAAAGCAGCTCCCACAGCACCACTGTCCAGCTTGCTGCCGTCGGTATATATTTGGTGCGTTTCGTCCGTTTCTTGGTGGTCTACATGGGATTTAGTGATTCTCAAAGCTGGGTGCAGTAGTTCGCGTACAGGTGTGGGACGCTCCAGCAGAATATCTTCTGGTAGAAAGGGAGTGGTATTGGTAAGGCGAGTTTGCTCGATTTGATGTACCTCGAGGACTCTGAGGTCAAGTGGAATGAGCTGCGCCAGCGCCAGTGCAGCGTTAGTGGACACTGTCCTGAAGGCGCGGATGGCCTTTAGCGCGAAGCCTCGTTGCAGGCTGGCCAGATCCTTGCGTGCGCTCTTCTGCCTTGCCACTTGACCCCATATTCCCGCAGCGTAGGTGATGATCGGCTCGATGACATGCAGGTATATGGTGCGTGTGTTTTCGGGGTGTGTGCCCCAGGTTGGCCTCGCGTAGATACACAGTTTGTTGTAAATGCGCGAGGCCTTACCTAGCACGTATTTTAGGTGTCTTTTGAATAAGAGCTTTTCATCAATGATGATGCCCAGCAATTTAATTTCAGGCACGAATGCCAAGTCCGTGCCGTCCATGTGGAGCTGCACGGACTTGGCCTTCGGCGTGAAAGCAATGACTTGTGTCTTCGCTGGGCCAAAATTGAGTTTAACTTTATTTTATTTTATTTTTTTATTTTATTTTATTTGAAAGGAATAACAAACAGCAGTATATTACACAGTAGGCATACAATATAGAGCTTATAATAAAGTAACAAATATACTACTCAACACGTTATCCACAGATTACAATACAGAATAACTAGCTATAGTGGAATACATTAAAAAGACTTATTAGCTAATTACCAGAGTTGTGATCCCTTAATATAGTTATGATTTCGCTCTTAAACACATCTTTGCTGAGAAACATGATATCAGTAGAGCCAAACTGTTTATTGTAGGTGTCAACCAAGCGGTGCAATGGCGAGCGGACGCCTGCATTCGTTTTACACACTGGAGTAGCAAATAGGCGTCTCGAACGAACTTGTCGACCGATTACAGTACGAGGGATCAGGAAGCACAACCTGTTCACAAGATCAGTACAATCAAATTTATTGCGGCATATACTAAACAGAGTTAACATGTCAAGTAGGGTGCGACGGGATTGTAGGGTCATGATGTTGTATTTTTCAAGTAACGGTTGATAAGACATTCTCGATTTACAGCATTTGTAATGCATGGAACGAAGGTACTTACGTTGAACCAACTCTATTATCTCGACGTACTTTTTGTAGTGAGGGTTCCAAATGGGTATTGCATATTCAAGTTGTGGTCGTATTATCGATTTGTATAGGTGTAAGTACGTAGAAGGTCGATGGAATTCTCTTGATGCTCTCATTACGAAACCAAACATTTTATAAGCCTTATTAACTATATTATCTACATGGGTGTCAAGATGGAGTTTCGAGTCCAGATTTACGCCAAGGTCACGGAGGGATGAGACTTTATTTAGAGCAGTGTTTCCGAGAAAATAATCGAAATTCTTTACAAGTTTTTTCTTAGTAAACGTAATGCTATAACATTTAGAGATATTAAGATGAAGCTTATTAACAGTGCAATATTCCGAGAAGCAATCAAGATCCTTTTGAAAATCTAAGCAGTCGGCTTGAACAGCAATATTTTTGTAAATTTTCAAATCGTCCGCGTATAATAAAAACTTGGAATTTTTAAAACAATATTTTATGTCGTTTATGAACAATATGAACAAAAGGGGCCCCAAAATTGAGCCTTGGGGGACTCCCGAAGTGACCCTTACCGTACGAGATTCAAACCCATTGATGACAACTTTCTGAGTCCTATTAGTAACATACGACACGAACCAACGCAATAAATCTCCTCTAATGCCGTTGAATGCGATTTTGTTGAGCAAGAGCTCATGATCCACCTTATCGAACGCCTTTTGGAAGTCTGTATAGACAGCATCTATTTGATCCCTGTTGTCTAAGCCTTCAAACAGATGTGTTGTGAAAATAAGGAGATTACTTATACAGGACCTTCCCCTGATAAACCCGTGTTGTTCTTTTAAAATTACACGATGAATGAAAGGGTAAATCTCATTATGAACTAATCTTTCAAAAAGCTTAGAAAGCCCAGACAACAACGAGATGGGACGATATGTAGATACGTCACTCTTGGAGCCGCCTTTATGGATTGGAACAATGTTTGCTCGTTTCCAGACATCAGGGAATACACCACTGGCAAGACATTTATTGTATAATATAAACAAGGGAAAGCACAATGTGTCACAAGTATTTTTTAAAAAGATTGACGGAATACCGTCTGGTCCTGGACCCTTAGAAGCATCTAATGACTTGAGTGCTTTTTTAATTTTGTATAAAGAGAAATGCAAATTACAAATATTATTGTCGTTATGGGGATTATCGGGAGGCGGTACCCATGACATATGATCGAAAGTAGACGCTTCATAAACGGATTGGAAAAAAGTTGAAAACAAGTTACAAGTAGTTGTAGGGTCATTGGAAGACTGTTGGCGATAGTAAACTGTACCTGGAATACTATTAGTGGGATTACGATTAGAAATGTACGTCCAAAATGCTTTAACGTTATTGGCGACGCTGTCCTCTACAAAATTCATGTATTTTTTATAACATATGTCCGCCTGTTTCTTAAATTTCGCTCTGTAAATAGAAAACAGTTCGTAGTCAGAAATATTTCCATATTTCTTCCACTTAATCCATGCTCGAGATTTCATTTTAAATAAATGCAAAAGAGATTTAGTGAACCAGTATGGGAATTTCAGATTTTTGGGCTTGTGTGTGGGAGTATGTAATTTAATGATTTCGTAAATTTTCTCGTAAAAGATCGATACGGCTTCATCAGGTGGAAATTTATCGAGTAAGGTATTCCAATCAGTGTTTCCGATGTCTGAATTTATTGCATTGTAATTAGATTTGCGATAATTTAGTGGTTTTATATTTGACTTCGTTGTCATTCGCGAGGGTTTTTTAAATGGTATTTGTATAAAAAAGGGAGGATGGTGGGTGTCTATAGGTAAGAGCGGAGTATTAGGATTAAGAGCGACGGCATGCATATTACAATAAATCAGGTCGAGAACACGTCCATTACAGTTTTTGAAATTATTAAATTGATTAAGGTCAAATAGTGAGCAAAAGTTTAGTAGATGCCTGCTAGTCCTAGAATAGGTATTATTATTGGCACATACCATGTATGACGTTGCATTAACCCAGTTAAGTTCAGGTAGATTAAAGTCACCCGAAAAAATAATGTGTTCTATACTAGGGTCGTCAAATAATTTCGATAACGCATTAATGAAGTTTATATAAATTTCTTCCGAAGTGCTTGGTGGTATATAGGTGACACAGACAAGTAGATTTTTACAACCATAAAGGGGGACCTTAACTATTTGATGCTCTGGTAAAATTAAAGGGGGTGAGAGTGTGAGGCTAGATGGAATAAGTTCTTTAAAGATAGCTATTAGGACGCCTCCGCCGTCTTTTTTATTTGAAACTGCTCGATCGCGATCATGTCTGAACACTGTGTATCGAGAGTCAATAAATTCACTATCGGAGATATCCGGCGTCAACCAAGTCTCAGTCAAGATGATAATGTCGTATGCATGTGATAATATATTAATGTATAATGTGTTCAGCTTGGTCCTGATCCCTCGACAGTTTTGGTAGTAAATTGACAGATTATCCAACATTTTTAAATTTAATAGAAATAGGAGTATTAGTTATAAGTGTTAAATTAGAATATTTTAAACAGAAATTTAAGCATACGTTTAAGACGCACCGTACTTGTTTACAAAAATTAAGAGTAAATAAAGCAACTAAGTTTGAAAATAGAGCGATAAACGTGTACAACATATGAAGGCAACCAAAAAATAAGTACTTAATGCTACTAGTTGACCGGCACTTAATTATTGTTGTAAACCATTTAAAATTTGCTACATGGAATATTAAAGTAAAAAGTGAACCATTCAATGCAAAATTAGAAAATGCGACAAGTGACTGAATACGATTAACGGGTTTGTTCAGCAGCCGTAGTTGTAGGTATGGGATTTGGCTTAATCTTCTTGGATATGTCCTCTTCCGAACGTATGGCGTACGTAGAGGAATCTTCAGATTCCTTAACCAAGACCGTTGCATTCCTGACCCACACGAATTTGAATTTGTTTGACTTAGCGGCTTCACGACATTTTCGAAATAACTCCTTGTTGCGCAGCGTTAGGTGCTCGTTCATATAAATACGACAAGGTGCACCAGTGAGGCCTATGCGATCCGAAGTCAGACCTTTAGATAACCGGTATGCACTGAGGACATTGTCACGCATAAGTTTAGACGTAAATTTGACTATGACATTCTTCGGACGATTATTTTGTGGATGTGCATGTGGGACCCGGTGAATGGATATTATATCCTTCGACGTCAAGGACATGTTGAGTGCTGAACCAATTGATTGAAGTACAGTAATTAAATTCTCACCGCGTTTTTCTGGCATATTTCCTATCTCTACGTTACACTGTCTTGCCTGTTGCTCTAGAGAATCGATCTTTCTTTCCAATAATTCAACAGTCGAGGCTGCCGAGTTATTCACATGTCGTTCCAGCACCGTCAGACGTTTTTCACAATCCGCATAGTTATCCGAGTTAAAATTAACTGTAGACTTCAACTCCGTGACAATCTGTGACAATTCTTTATGTTTTGTGTCAAATTGCGACATATCTTTTTTAATAACGAGATATTCTGCACGAAGTTCCTTAATGTCGTTTTGAATTTGGGCCGAAATGAGCGACAATGTATTGAATTCTTCCCGAAGGTTGTTAATATTCGCAGTAATGGTCGTGAACTGGTTATTCATATCAACTCGGAGATCGCCAATATTCTTCGTCAACTTATCAGACAACAAGGCAATCGCCTGAGTAACATCTGCCTCACAGTCAGGCTGCTTCCGTTTTCCGCTTCTCAGGGTGACATTAGTACCAGGTACATTATCCGTGCACAAGTCAGGGTTCGATTTGCTCATTTTGCTATCCGGTGAACGCATCATGTTGGTGTTAATAATAACAAAATGAAAGATTTTAAATGTTAAAAATGTAGCAGCAAGCGCAATATAGCAGATACCAGTGCAGAAATTCGCACCGCAAAACTCACGCACAGTTGGCTCAGTGGTCAAGTGGGCTCCCTCACTCGCCGCGCACGCTCGGCCGCCGGTTCGCGCCCCGCGATGTGCAACACTTTTTCAACTCAAAAATATTTCTTCGAAACACTTCGACGAACAACCAGGTGACAGGGACAGCGCTCTACGGTTCTCAAGATGGCGCAGACAATATACGGCACTTCACGCAAGATAGTAAGAGAGGTACCGATAATTTAAAAAGCAAATTAAAAGCAAGCAACTCCGGGTAACTGCTAAAGTCGACAGCACGTCCACCAACAACTAGCTCAAAATTCAAACTGTATTTAGTACCCCAGTTACTGATTTCGGACAGGACGGTATTTGACATGGTCTGCAGTTCTTCATTATTGTCCGCGGTGACTATGAGGAGGACATCATCCGCAAAGGCCTGCATGTGGCATCCCGCTGGCAGCTGCATGTCTAGGAGGTCATCCAAGATCATGTTCCACAAAACAGGGCCACACGCAGACCCCTGTATGCACCCCTTAGTGAGTTTCTTGCATACCCGCACTCCGGCGTGATCTAACGTGACAACTCGGTCCCTGACGTAGTCCTTGATGAGCCCGTAGATGTTGTTGGGCACATCAAGGTTGGCCAGACGTTGGAAGAGTGCAGGCCACCAAGCGTTGTCAAACGCCACCCTGATGTCTAAAGAGACCGCGATAACCAGTTTTTTCTGTTCTTTTGCGTGACGGATGAAATTCAACGCGGTGTGAACGGCTAAAGTCGTGTTCTTCTGTTGCCGAAAACCAAACTGGTTGTTATTTAATTTGTTCTCCGACTCCGCTTTATGGATAACTCTTTTGATGAATAATTTCTCCAGTAGCTTCCCGAAGACTGGCAGCAGGCCTATGGGTCGAAAAGATTTGAGGTCTGTATGGTCGTCTTTGCCCGGTTTGGGAATGATTTTTACATAGGCCTCCTTCCACGCTCCGGGAAAGTACCGGAGAGAAAGACACCTATTAAGAATATCCGTCATGAGACGGGGGTATATTTTTGTGAAGTGTAAGCAAATGTCAGATGTTAGGTTGTCCAATCCGGGAGCTTTTCTCGGGTTTATGGAGTTTAGTTGCTCAAGCACCTCTTCCTCCGTGAAGGGGAGATCATCCGGGGTGTTCATGGAATAGTTGTTGAAGTGTGTGCGCAGCTGTCTTTGCTCTGGAGTTTGGTCCAGTGAATCATCGGGGTAGAAGTGCTTGAGCAAGGCGTTTGCAGTCTCTTCTGCATCAGCCGTATACCTATCTCCTATTTTTAGTGTGGTGGGAGGTCTTCTCGGTGCCGTTTCCTTAAGGAGGCGATTGGTGAGGGACCAGACGTTCTCTCTGGTTTGTAGCTCGCAGAACTTACGGAAGCTTTCGGTGGATGCGCTTTTCATTTCATCACTATACTGCTTCTTTTTGATGACCTGTTCCTCAAGCAGGGCATCAAGGGGCTGGCCAGATAGTTTTGCCGAGTGAATTTGCCGGTGAAGGCTTATGACTTCCCCCTTGAGCCGCTGTAGCGTATCGCTCCACCATGGAGGCTTCTGCTTGGCTTTTCCACTTCTGATGGGCATCGTTTCCTTGCAGCAATCTCGTATCAACGATGTTATACGACTGATGAGAGCCTCGAGTTGTTCCTTGTCTAGAGTGCTGACGTCGCTATCGAGTATGTCGGAAAGTGCCACCTCTTGCAGCACGGCATCCCTGAATGCTGCCCAGTCCGCTTTTTCGGTGTTAAACATGAAAGTTGAGACGTTGCCTGTACCAGATGATGTTGGTTTCTCTGTGTTTATGTGAAACTCTATGGCATTATGCTGTGACGTGGTGCAGCATTCAAGGTTGACCTTCCACTCTCCGACCATATCGAAGGCTTGGCCGGACGCTAATGTCACGTCTATGATAGACGATCGATCGCGCCCGTGCGTCACCGTCTCGAATGTCGGAGTGTCGCCAGTGTTGCAGATGAACATGTCATTAGTGTGTGCTAATTCCATTAAGTCGTTGCCTCTCGGATTTGATCTAGTGCTTCCCCATGCTGGGTGCCAGCCGTTGAAGTCACCTCCAAGTATGCACTTGTAGCGCAATGTAGCTTTGAGAAAGTAGTCGATGGCTGCTAGCGTGGACGATGTGTCGTCGTTAGGTTCCACATAAGCGGATCCTAGGTACAATTTCTGATGACCGGTCTTGAGTTGGATGACGCATAGATTGGCAGTCGATAGACTGGACTCTCCCAAAACCACAGCGCGCCCCTGCTTCACAAGAATGCACGCTTTGACGTTAGACCCCCTCGAGTACTGGAAGATGTCTATTCCGGAAATCGGCTTCACCTCTTTGCCAGAACCTATATATGGCTCGGACAACAAGGCGATGTCGTATTGGTCATTATAAAAATATGTAAAAAATTCGTGAAGACTATTTTTAGATCGATCAATGTTACACTGTAAAATTTTAATACGTTTATTGTCCATAATCAGTACGGTTAATAATTTTGTTTTTGACTGTTTTCACTCGAGGGCAGTTGTTGGAGGTGGCCATGTGTCCGACGTCATGGGTAGTTTTAAATTTGGTGTTATGCTGCAAGCAGTTGTAGCACTTGGGTGCGCCTTTCTTCTCGCGCAGAGGGCAGCTGCTGGTGTTGTGCCCCTCTTCCGAGCAGTAAGAGCAGGGTGCCTGTGTCGCGGTACATTTTGCTTTAATGTGACCGAACTGCAGGCATTTCCTGCATTGGAGGAATGTGGAGAAGTCTTCTGCGTGTACCCGTTGGTAATCCACGCAGACGCGCCCCATGTCTATTATTTTGCGCCATATGGCGGGCTTGGCGATAAGGACGGCGTTGTACAATTTAGGGTTGCGGTTATTTCGCTTGAATGCGAGCCTGAGGTCATCACTGTCAACAGCGAGGGCAGTCAGCTCTTCATTTTGGCCGCGGATGACGTCGACCAGCTCTTCCGATGGCGTGTCCAATGATATTCCCTTGAGAATAATCATTGGTCTCAGTAGCTTGGCCGGTTCAGCAGTGAGTTGTGAGGACTTTTCTAGCTTTTTGAGGGTTTCGTCGCGCTGTTGTTCAGTCTCGAACTCCACTCGTAACTTATTATTGGACACGGCCTGTATTCTAGACGGTGCGTACGAAGTGGTGCGGAAACTGACTGCGTTCTTGAACGACTGTACTACGTCCTGACGTGTTTGGGACGTGCTGTCGCCCTGCGGCGCAACGATGAGAGCAGGTTTGTTAGGTGGAGGTGGTTTAGAGACTGGACGAGGAGCCGGGGCGCTAGCCGCCTGCGCGTAACTTCTGGGCAACGGTGCGGGAGTGAGTGGTGTCGCGATCGTGGCGAGGTGCTTGCTAAGCTCCTCGCGCACGCATGTAGCTATTTCCTGTCGCAGGTTTCCGTCTTGGGTCGCGCAGATTTCCTGCGGGGCGGAAAAGGTGGGTATTTTAGCGGCCACGCACCGAATCTCATTTGCCGCAGAACTTATGAGTCGCTTGTTGGCTGTCGTGACGCTTTTCCCTTCGGCAATAGCAGCCGCAATGCACTCCGCGAGTTTGTTTAACGTGCTTATGCACGACTCGGTGCTAGTGGCATCTGCTGCCGTTGCCGGGAGATACAAGACTTCGCCGCTAGACGGCGCCATCGCGGTGTCCACAAGAGTTTTCACCGGTTCACGCGCTGTGGAACTCTGGGCGGGACCGAATACAAGGGATTTTATAGACGAGAAAATGTTTGAACGGTAGAACAGAAATTATTGAGAATAATATAAAGTAAGAAAAATTAAACGCTATTTTCAAGGTTGAGAAGGTTCCTAGTCGAGTAAAATGACGCCGGTGAGGGCAAAATTTATAGCTTCGGTACCAGGACACTCCAGGGATTATATTTCCGTAATAAAAAAAATTTAAGAAATGGGACCGAAAGTGCTCCCCTTTTCCTATACACAGCTTAAATCTGCTTAAAGGGCGGGCGGGTGGGTGGGCAATTTTTTGACGTTTGGTAAGAGCTATCCGCACGTGAGTGGCGTCGTTAGAAGCGCCTCGGCGAGAGCTATCTAACGGTGTGCATATGAAAGGTAAGTGTTTGGGTAACGAAATCATAGCGTGAAATATTCATATTCGTATTTAAATCAATAAAATTGTCGCATACCTCGATAGATGGCGTTGTCGTCGAATTAGATCGCGCTATGGTTTCGTTACAAGCAAATACGTATGTAAGTTAGAATATTATTTTTTTGTGAGATCAAAACGCGAGCATTGAAATAGGCAATATACTTGTAAATTAATAATAACAGTATTTAATTGCCATCCCCTCCCAAGTCGACCCTCGGTTTCGTACATGGTCCTTAGGAGTCGGATGTGGTCGGGAGTGTTTCGTGGTGGTTTCCGGTGGTGGTAGAAATTACCACCCTTCGCTTCGTTACTGGGCAGTGGATCGCTGTCCAGAGCATCCCCTTCAGTGGGTACCAGGTGAGAGGTGCCAGGAGCTGGAGGTGGAAGACCGGTTGGCGCAGGGTGCATCCAGTGGAGCGTGGTGGCAGCAGCAACCGGAGGGACGAGGCAAGGGAGGAGAAGAGGTGCAGCTCGTGGCCACGAGAGGGCGCCACTTGTACTGTGGCGCAGACATCACAACGGGGCATCAGCAGTCAGTGTCAGTGAGTGAATCAGTGGATAAATCGTGAGTACAATTATTTCCAATTATTATCAGGAAGATTAGTTGGAAATTTCCAAAAAAGTGAAAGTTTATTGGAAATTAATTTCCATTATAAATTAACTTAGTAAATTTTTTAGTAGTTTGGACTTGTAATAGTTTTAAGTGAAAAGTGGTTGAGACGGGGAATCCATGCCCGATTTTGGGTTCAGTGAACTTCTGTTTAAAGACTTGTAAAATTTTAAAGTTATAGTTTAGTACTTTGTTGTTCAAATAGTTGTTTACGTTTTATTATTACATAATGGAAGCGTTTAGTGATCTGCAAGATGATATTAAAGCCAAAATGTTAAAAGCTAAGGCTAATTTTAAGAAGTCCCCAAAGGAAAGATTAACGACTTCTTATGTGGAAACCAGGCTAGATAATTTAGAACAACAGTGGTCTCTATTTTCAGACACTCATACTAAAATTATAAGTCAAGTCAAGAGATCAGATTTGTATAGTTCAGACTACCACAAAAATGCAATATATGATGATGTAGAAGAGTTGTACGTAGAATATAAGACTGATTTAAAAGAGATGTTATGTAAATTAAATTCGAATAAACAAAGTGTTGTTGTATCTGGTCAAAGTTCAGCTACACGTTTCAAGTTGCCTGAAATAAAAATTCCTATGTTTTCGGGTAATTATACGGAGTGGCAGACATTTAGGGACTTGTTTTTAGGTCTTGTGCACGAAAACAAGGCCCTAGATGATGCCCAAAGGTTTTACTATCTCCGAGGTCATTTGACAGGAGAAGCTGAACAGCTATTGCGAAATATTAAAATGTCGTCCGATAGTTATCAAATTGCTTGGGAAAAGTTGGACAGTATGTACAATAATAAACGGTTTTTAGCTAACGGCATCTTGAAACGTTTGTTAAGTCAAAAGAATTTAGTGTCTGAATCGGCTACTGAAATTAAGAAACTTATAAGTACAACGTCAGATTGCTTAGAGTCAATAAAAAATCTAGGTATTGATGTTTCATCCTGGGATATATTGATTATTCATATTATAAGTATAAAATTAGATAAAGATACTCGAAAGGCCTGGGAGTTGAAGGTAGCCTCAGAGCCATCTGATGATTTACCAACTTTTGTTCAGTTCTCGGAGTTCTTAACAGGTCGATTCAGAGGTCTAGAAAATATAGAAACTAAGTTAAATAATAGTGATAAGAAAGTTACCAAGTCTTTTCACATTGTTAAAAAAAATGCTGATCACACTGCGTCTTGTTTATATTGTTCTGAAGATCATAAAATATATTTATGTAAAAAGTTCGGTAAAGAAACTAACGATGCCCGTCGTAATTTTGCTCTGGAAAATAAGTTGTGTTTTGTTTGCCTTCTCAATAACCATTCTGCAAAAGCCTGTAGAAACACTCTTAGATGCCAAGTGTGCAAACGCCGCCACCACACGTTATTACACCCAACAGGTGTTTCGGGGTCTGGTGTTGGGGAAATTAATAATAATGCTCGCGAGGAAGCCTCATCGTCTGCTGGTAGGTCGGTGAAGGAGGATACAAATAAAAATAGTAGTAAAATAACCGTTCAAGCGGAGGGGTCAAGCAAACCGATAGTGTCATGTCTTTCGACAGGAAGAGGTCAGAAAACTGTGCTCTTAACTACGGCTTTGGTTAAAGCTGAGTCGAAAGAAGGGAATTATCAGGTCATTAGGGCTTTGCTAGACCAAGGGTCACAGGGTTCTTTCGTTACGGAGTCCACAGTCCAATATTTAGGATTGAAGAAAAAGCCATCAAGGCACACTGTATTAGGTGTAGGGGGTGAAAAAAGTGTAACGTCTAAGTTCACTGTTGATATTAAGTTGAGGTCAAGAATAGATCCGAATTTCCAGGTAGGGGTTAATGCTTACGTACTGAAGTCGGTCACCGCCCTTCTTCCAGCTACGAGAGTAGCCAGGATAGAATGGATAGATTTGACCGAGGATGATTTGGCTGATCCTGAATACCACAAACCTAATAAAATTGATATTTTATTGGGTGCTGAGGTTTACAGTCAAATTATCCAGGAGGGCATTAAAAGAAATATAACTGGAACTCTATTGGCGCAAGATACTAGTTTTGGATGGATACTGTCGGGATCTTGTGAAGTGGATCCTGAGTCAAATGTTCATTCACACATTGCCGTGATGCACTCCAGTGTTCAAGCCGATGACATGTTGAAACGATTTTGGGAGTTGGAAGCTGAACCATCTGGAACAAAGAAGATACTCACGGAGGATGAAATTAAATGTGAAAAAATATTTACGGCTACCACAAAGCGGAATAGCATGGGCAGATACATTGTAAAACTGCCGCTGCGTGATTCTGACCCGGTCAGTAAGGTTGGCGAGTCTAAGTGCATTGCTGAAAAAAGACTGAAGAGTTTAGAGACAAGGTTAAAGAAGAACAGTACATTAAGAGAAGATTATGCTAAAGTTATGCAAGAATATTTAGATTTGAAGCATATGAGAAAGATTACAGAAAAGGAAAAGGATAATAGTAAAGCAATATACTTACCTCATCACGCCGTCATCCGGGAGGATAAGGAAACGACGAAAGTGCGTGTCGTATTTGATGCTTCCTGCAAAGGAACAATGGGAATGTCACTTAATGACAACTTATTAATTGGTCCGACGTTACAAGCTGAACTCCGTCATACGATTATGCGATGGAGAACCCATCCGATATGTCTTGTCAGCGACGTCATCAAAATGTATAGAGCGGTACTGCTTGATAATTCTGATACAATGTATCAACGGATACTCTGGAGAGACGATCCTGGAAAGGAAATAGAAGAATACGAGTTGATGACCGTCACTTTTGGTACCGCATCAGCACCATACTTAGCGGTTCGTGCATTACATCAAGTTGCGTATGATGAATGTAAGAATAAGCCGCAGGTGGAGAAGATAATTCTTAATGATTTTTACATGGATGATTTGATGACGGGAGCGGATACTACAGAAGAGGGATACAAAATCTACATAGAGATGAACGAAGTTTTAGCTAAAGGTGGCTTCTACTTGCAAAAATGGAGGAGTAATAGCAAGGCATTATTAGATAAAATCAGGGAGGGTAAGTGTACTACAGATGACGAACTAAAGATAAAAACTGACGAGGTTACAAAAATACTGGGACTTACCTGGAACTCATGTGATGACGTCTTCCAATATGCCGTAAAACTTCTGCCGGTCACTGCACCTATAACAAAAAGAAAAATTATCGCCGAAATAGCGCGGTTGTTTGACCCATTAGGGTGGCTAGCGCCTAGTATTGTATTAGCCAAAATATTTATTCAGAAATTGTGGTTAGCAGGTTTAGAGTGGGATCAAGAAATTCCTAATAATTTAGTACAGGAATGGGCTACTTACCATCGCAACTTACCTTTCTTGGGCGAGGTTAGAATCCCACGATGGCTGCATATTGTCGCTAACGTAAAGCAGGAACTCCATGGCTTCTCTGATGCTTCCAAAATGGCATATGCAGCTGTCATTTATCTCAGAGTTATAGATGACGAGGGAAAAATTAACATTTCTCTGGTCACGTCGAAAACAAAGGTGGCACCAATTAGACAAGTGTCTATACCAAGGCTCGAACTATGTGGGGCCGTTCTTCTGGCCAAATTAATGGCTGAAGTAGGAGATGTAATGGGTATCCAGAAGTGTGATTGGCATGCGTGGACAGATAGTGAAGTGGTACTGGCTTGGCTCAATAGTCATCCGAGCCGCTGGAAGACGTTTGTAGCCAATCGTGCTTCAGATATTTTAAACATCGTGGATACTTACCACTGGTCACACGTGTCATCTAAAGAAAATCCTGCAGATTGCGCTTCCCGTGGTGTGTGCCCATCTGAATTAAAATCTACGGCTATATGGTGGAATGGTCCGGATCTGTTGCGACAGGAAGTGATTGAATATAAAAGACCGAAGCATCTCGCAACACATTTGGAAGAAGTCAAGGTGCACACGACTGCGTTAGATACAATTACCATCTGGAATAAGTTTTCGAAGTTGTCAAAATTAATTAGAGTCATAGCGTACTGCAAGCGGTTTCTGAATCTGAGGAAAAATGCAACTAATAAACATAGCACAAAAGAATTAACAAAGCAGGAGCTGGACGATGCTACGAACACTTGCATAAAAAGATGCCAAGAGGATTTTTCGGAAGAATTGAAGGAATCAAAGAATAGTAAGAAAAAGGGTAATCTGAAGTCGTTAAATAGCTTTATTGATTCTGATGGAATTATAAGAGTTGGAGGAAGACTAGACATGTCTCAATTGGATCAGAATCGCGTACACCCAATCCTCTTGCCAAAAGAATCTTTTTTGAGTCAGCTTCTGGTTGCTGACGCTCATGCAAAAACCATGCATGGGGGCCCGCAGCTTATGGTCACATATTTAAGATCCAAGTATTGGATTATCGGGGTTAAATTGCTAGCCAAAAAATATGTGAGGAACTGTGTTACATGCATTAGGTATGCAGCCAAAACTCGAACTCAACTTATGGGGCAACTACCATCAGCACGTGTAACACCAAATAAACCTTTTTTATGTACAGGAGTGGATTATGCAGGACCCATAAATATAAGAGTATCGAAAGGGCGTGGGAACAAATCATATAAGGGTTACATTGCACTCTTTATATGCATGTCTACTCGAGCAGTTCATATAGAAGTAGTTAGCGAGTTGAGTACCAAGGGGTTCTTAGCTGCGTATAAAAGATTTGTAGCTAGGCGTGGTCGCTGCGCCGAGTTGTACAGCGACAACGGTACAAATTTTGTAGGTGCTGCGCGTGAATTACTTGTTTTATACAATGCCGAAAAATCTAATTTTAACGCCGAATTAGCAGAGTATCTTGCTACAAATGGCACGGAATGGCACTTCATTCCTCCTCATGCACCAAATTTTGGTGGTCTTTGGGAGGCAGGAATAAAGTCCACTAAGTACCACTTAAAGAGGATTATCGGTAACACAACTCTGACGTATGAAGAAATGGCTACGGTGCTGGCCCAGGTTGAAGCGTGCCTCAATTCGAGGCCGTTGTCATATGTTGAGGATGAAGATAAGGTCGATATATTGACCCCAGCTCATTTTCTGATTGGAGAGCCAGCGGTTTTAGTTCCGGACTCCAATTATGAAAAAGCGAATATTAGCAGTTTACAACGCTGGCAGCTCCAACAGCGAATGATGCAGGAGTTCTGGCGACGTTGGTCACATGATTATTTACATCAGTTTTTACAAAGACGCAAGTGGGCTCACCAAATTCCTGAACCATCTGTTGGAACGGTAGTATTAGTCAAGGAGGACGACATGCCTCCCGGAAAATGGTTATTGGGAAGGATTGAGCAGAAGCATTGTGGACCTGACGGAATTGCGCGGGTAGTAACTTTACGCACGAAGGCCTCAATTATTAAAAGACCTGTGTCTAAGTTATGTGTATTGCCAATGGCCAAGTAAAGTCAGATATGTTATAAAGTTTAAGTTTGTGTTTTAAGTTAATGTTTATGTGATTTTTGTATTGTAAGTTTAATAATCTGAAACACTGGTTAGTCTGTCAACGTCTATATTTGCATTTTGTATACCGTTTTGTTATTATTGGTTTATATTTTTAAGCTATTGCATAGTTGTTTGTGTCATAACATGCCATTGTTGGCATGGTGGGCGGCCAGTAATAAGGACATTTTGCACAATGTCCTTGGTGGGCGGTATGTTTGGGTAACGAAATCATAGCGTGAAATATTCATATTCGTATTTAAATCAATAAAATTGTCGCATACCTCGATAGATGGCGTTGTCGTCGAATTAGATCGCGCTATGGTTTCGTTACAAGCAAATACGTATGTAAGTTAGAATATTATTTTTGGTCCCTGTGGATACGTCCTAGGGGAAGAGCAGTCACCGGGCCGGTGCACCCTGGGCACGGACAATAATCTCTTCGCGGGGGGTGGGATAGAGGAGATTGTTGTCCGTGGCTAATTTCGGCAGGAGCGGAGGAGTCGCTCCCGAGGGCTCCCTATAGACGCTCTGCAGCCGCAGAGAGTGCACATAGGGAGCGAGGAGGTGTAGGCCGCGGAGCGTCTTACAATCCGCGGTCTAGGGGACGCCGTGGCGTGTTGCTACGCCACGTAGTCCGAGGTGGTAAGACAGCAAGTTGCTCCTCAACTTGCTGTCTATGGGGGCAGTCGTGCCCGAGGGGGTGCTTAGGTTAAGTTAGGTATAAGGTAGACATAAGGTAGATTTAGGAAAAAAAAAAAAAAAAAAAAAAAAAAAAAAACACAAAAAAAATTACAAAAAAAAAAAAAAAAAATAGGTTTAAGTAGCTTTTAGTTTCACCGAACAGCGGGCGGTATATCTTGCACCAGGGGCACACGTTGGCCTCGGGAGGACCAAATACCCTCCCGAAAAGAACGGCCGCATCACCTTGGGGAAGTGATGTGCGTAACCACCCAAATCGTAATATGAAAATGTCCGATATTGAATGTGTTTTGTCATGCGACCCGGCTGACGCCCGGCGCTCGCAGGTATCCGGGCCTGCGAGTGTTAAATTGGTTACCGATGGACGCGCAGGGGTAGGCGACCAGGCCTCTGTTGCCGATAATGTTACTGGCAGCGGTAAAAAGAAAAGTGGAGGCGGGAGGACGCGTGAGAAACGCCCACGCGACCCTGCTCTGGAGGCTGGGTCAGCAGGCTTGTCCTCCGATGAGGAAGGCCTGCCAGCCCCCAAGAGGACGTCGGCAACGGCGGCCTCGAGAAAGGCAACTGGTTCGCAGCCGCAGAGGGATGCGCATGGAAGGTTCCTGCGCTCCAAGAACTCAGTGGCCAGCGGGACAGACTACGAAACGGGGGTCTCTAGTGAGGACCCCGGGGTCGAGAGTTGCACCTCACTAGGGAGCACCAAAGCGGAACTTAACGCCGCCAAAAGGGACAAGCGGAAGGTCGTCGCAGCCGACGAAGTGTCGCTAATGTCTAGTCGCGCACGTGAGCGACGTGCTGCTCTGGCAGCAGAAGGGGGTGAGCCATCGGCGTTAGTTCTGAGCCAACTGGCCTTGGACGGGGTGGACTTAGTACTGAAGGTTGCTACCAAATCTGGCAGCCTGAAAGGTACTTTCACCCGTGGCTTGAAAGAGGCCGCAGGTGACATCAAGGAGGCTATTGGCCTCCTTCTCAATAGGACGGCCTCTGACGAAGTCACGAAATTGCAGGCGGAGAACGGCCGTCTCCGAAGAGTCCTGGAAGACCTGCGGCAGCAAGTCGCCTTGCTGAGCGAGCAGCACCAGCGACACAAGTCCGTCGAAAGCACAGACGCAGTAGCACCGTCTCCCCCAGCGCAACCGGCAAGCCCTCAAAGGGTTGAGGAAGTCGAACGTATTGTCCGACTCTGCATGCTCCAGTGCGGGAGCATGGTCAATGCTCGACTGGAGGCAATTTCCCAGCGTCTTCCTGCGGAAATCCTCCGTCCACCCCTAGCAGCCGACTCTCGAAGGGCTGAAGGGCCGCCGAGACCTGTGGGGAAGCCCGTGGAGGACACTGGAAAGCCCGCGGAGGGAGCCCCCCCGAATGACGAGTCAGGAAGCTCTGGGTCTAAGGGTGAGACTTGGGCGAAGGTGGTTGGCCGTAAAAAGGCTCGCAAAGCCGCTAAGAAGGCGTCAGCAGTAGCGCGCGCCACCAGCGTAACTGCAAAGGGGGCCCAATCTGCACGACGGTCTACCAAAGATGGTCGCAAAGTGCCGGCTGTACGTGCTCCGCGATCCGAAGCTGTGACGCTCACGTTACAGCCCGGAGCTGTGGAACGGGGCGTGACGTACCAGTCGGTTATTGCCGAGGCCAAGGCCAAGATCAAATTATCAGATCTTGGCCTGCAGTCCGTTACCCTCAGGCAAGCTGCCACGGGTGCACGGCTATTTGAGGTGGCTGGTGCTGGAAGCGACAGTGCCGAAAAGGCGGACGCTCTTGCCGCCAAGATGAGGGAGGTCCTCAACCCTGAGGACGTTCGGGTCTCCAGGCCAGTCAAAACCGCAGAGGTGCGAATTGCTGGTCTGGACGACTCCGTGACCTCTGAAGAGGTGGTGGCGGCCGTTGCCCGAAGCGGTGAGTGTCTGCCAGAAAAGGTACGTGCCGGCGATATACGCGCCGACGCCACCGGACTCGGCGTAGTATGGGTTCGGTGTCCTGTTGCGTCGGCAAAGAAGATAGCCGATAACGGCAGATTGCTGGTGGGCTGGGTATCAGCGAGAGTTAAGCTCCTGCAGCCCCGGGCTTTGCGGTGCTTCCGGTGCCTGGAGAAGGGGCACGTCCGAGCAAAGTGCACTGCTGAAGTTGACCGTAGTGACCTTTGCTATCGCTGCGGTCAGCCCGCCCACAAGGCGGCCCAGTGTTCCGCGCCGCTCAACTGCAGCGTGTGTTCGGCTGCAGGGAAGCCAGCGGGACACAAATTGGGCGGAGGAGCCTGCGGCGCACCTGCCAGCAAGGCCAAGAAGAAAAAGAAGAGCTCTAAACCTGCCGGGGAAACCTCGCCGCCCCCGCAGGCTAGTTGCTCCGCGGCCGACTCCCGGCCCAGGACCGTTGCCGAGGGAATGGAAAGTCAATAATGGCTCAATTTCATTTCCTCCAGGGCAACATTAACCACTGTGCCAGAGCTCAGGATCTTCTCCTCCAGAGCATGGCAGAGTGGTCGATTCACGTGGCTGTGGTCGCCGAGCCATACTTCATCCCCGCTCGAGATAACTGGCTGGGATGCGCTGACGGTTTGGTGGCCATTATTGGTGAGACTCTGAGCGACCCGTCTCGGGGCCGCGGCTGGGTTGCTGCGGTCTCGGGTGGCATCGTCATTGTGGGGGTGTATTTCTCCCCCAACAAGAGTCTCGCCGACTTTGAGGGTTTCCTTGTCGAGTTGGGCGCCGTCGTAGGCCGCTATCACCCACGTCCCGCACTGGTGCTCGGGGATTTCAACGCCAAGTCATCGGCGTGGAGATCTCCGGTCACTGACCCTCGGGGCGAGGTTCTAGAAGAGTGGGCGGTGACGACTGGTCTGGTCGTCCTGAATCGGGGTTCAGAATACACGTGCGTGCGGCAGCGGGGCGGGTCGATAGTGGATGTCTCGTTTGCGAGCCCCTCTGTCGCCAGCCGAGTCCGCGACTGGCATGTCGCCGTGGAGGTGGAGACGCTGTCGGACCATCGGTATATCCGGTTCGACGTCTCTGCCCAGACCGTAAACGGCCGCCATCCAACAACCCCGATTAGCGACGGCCCGCGCTGGGCGCTTAAGCGCATTGACAAGGAACTACTCGAGGAAGCTGCCTTAGTCCAGTCCTGGATTTGGGAGTCGACGACGGACGGCGACGTCGACACGGTGGCGCTGCGGTTTCGCGGGGCGATGACGCAGATCTGCGACGCTTCCATGCCCCGTGCCCGCCAACAGTCCGCAAGGCGCCAGGTGTACTGGTGGACTGATGAAATCGCACGGCTGCGTGTCGAGTGCGTTGCGGCTCGCCGCGAGTACACACGATATCGGAGACGACGTCGAAGGAATCCCGTCGAAGAAGACGCGCTGTATGAGGTGTACCGCGCGTCCAAGGAGACTCTGTGGCTGGCCATCGGCGACTCTAAGTCGCGTGCCAGGGAGGAGCTGCTGGGGTCTCTAGACCGGGACCCGTGGGGGCGCCCCTACCGATGGGTACGCGGCAAGCTACGGCCCTGGGCGCCTCCACTGGTACAAAGTATGCAACCCCAGTTGCTAGAGGCGGTGGTATCGGCCCTCTTCCCTGAGAGAGCGGAACACGTTCCCCCGGCGATGGCGTCGCCCCCAGCCACAGGTTCTTCAGAAGAGGAGAACACCGATGTCCCCGAGCTGACGCAAGCAGAGACGAGAGCGGCCGTGTCGCGACTTCGGGCTAAGAACACAGCGCCGGGACCCGATGGAGTTCCTGGTCGAGCTCTCGTCCTGGCCCTGAAGGAGCTGGAGCCCCAGCTGAGGGGGCTCTTCACGGCTTGTCTCGAGCAGGGTCAGTTTCCCAATGTGTGGAAGGAGGGGAGGCTGGTGCTGCTCAGGAAGGAGGGGCGCCCCGCGGACTCGCCGTCCGCGTATCGGCCCATAGTGCTGCTCGACGAGGCGGGAAAACTCTTTGAGCGCATCATAGCAGATCGCCTCGTCAGCCACTTGTGCAGAGAGGGGCCGGATCTGGACGACAACCAATTCGGTTTTCGTCGGGGGCGCTCCACCATAGACGCCATCATGCGCGTGAGGGCCCTGGCGGAGGAGACTGTGTTCCGGGGTGGGGTGGTGCTGGCGGTGTCCTTAGACATCTCCAACGCATTTAACACCCTTCCCTGGAGTTGCATTCGGGAGGCTCTCAAATACCATCGAGTTCCTCCCTATCTCCGCCGTATAGTAGGGGCTTACCTGGAGGGCAGATGCGTCAGTTTTCGGGGACGTGACGGTGCCGGTCGGCACCTTATGTCGTGCGGTGTTCCGCAGGGATCGGTCTTGGGACCCCTCCTGTGGAACATCGGCTACGACTGGGTGCTAAGGGGTGAGCTCACACCGGGCGCCGACATGACGTGTTATGCGGACGACACGCTTGTCACTGCCCGGGGGAGCTCGCACAGGGAAGCGACGTTGATAGCCACAGCTGCGGTATCACAGGTGGTGAACCGCATCCGGCGCCTGGGCCTGGAGGTGGCCCTAAACAAGTCGGAGGCCATCGTGTTCCATGGTCCCCGACGTGCGCCGCCGCCGGGATCACACATCGTGGTCAGCGGGGCCCGGATCGCTGTTGGCCCCACCATGAAGTACCTGGGCTTGGTGCTCGACAGCCGATGGGAATTCGGGCCTCACTTCCGGCGGCTGACGCCCAAGCTGATGGGCGCTGCGGGCGCGCTATCATCGTTGCTTCCCAACTTGGGGGGACCGAGCGCCGCCTGTAGGCGGTTGTACGTGGGAATCGTGCGGTCCATGGCCATATATGGGGCCCCCGTGTGGGCGATGGACATGACGGATTCCTTCCATGACGGATTTCCTACGAGGCGGCTTGTGTCCTGGCCGGATCCCCGCCCTGGGACCTAGAGGCGAAAGTACTCGCGTCATTATACCGATGGCGCGAGGAAGAGCGGGTACGGGGCTCGATGCCGGTGCAGCGGGAGATCGAGCTGCGCCGAGAGGAGCTCCGTCAAGTCCTAGTGGCGGAATGGCGGCAAAGGCTGATGCGCCCTACCGCCGGCCTTGCTACCGTCGAGGCGATCCGGCCAGTACTCGACGACTGGCTCGGGAGAGGGCACGGCTCCCTGTCATTCAGGGTGACGCAGGTACTGTCGGGGCATGGGTGCTTCGGCAAGTTTCTGTGTCGCTTAGACAGGGAGCCGGACGCTCGGTGTCACCACTGCGTCCATTGCGGGGAGGACACGGCGCAACACACGCTCGCTGAGTGTGTAGCTTGGGAGGAGCAGCGCCGTGTCCTCACAAACGAAATCGGAGACGATCTGTCGCTGCCGGCTGTGGTGCGGAGGATGGTCGGCAGTGCAGAGTCGTGGGACGCGGTGGTTTCCTTTTGCGAGGACGTGATGTCGCAGAAGGAATCTGCGGAACGGGAGAGGGAGATTTTGACTCCCTTCCCCGGTCGCAGAAGGCGCACCGGGCGCAGGAGAAGGGCGGACAACGCCCTCTTCCGCCCCCCATGAATGGGTTCAAGGGCGAGGGACTTGGGGAAGTTCCCGCCCCTACTCAGTGGACCCGAGGCGGTGGCACGCGCGTGTGTCGGCGCGTGCCCCTGAGATGATGCACGGGGTAGGCGAACACCTCACTACCCCGTGCAAGAGACGAGGCCCGTGCGAGGGCCAGCACTAGTGTGGGGCTGCGGAAGAATCTGGATTCCCGCGGCCCCGCGCACACGTGCAAGGAGGACACAAGGGGGTTTTAGCCGGTAGGAGTCCGGCATACCCCTCCGCCTTTCCCCAGGCGGAGGAAGTCCATGAGGATTTCCCCCTCCCAAAAAGCGAGAACTGGCATGAATGAGAAACTTAGAATACCAAGGTCCCGTTGATCTCATGAACGGGGAAAAGCAGAATAAAAAAAAAAAAAAAAAAAAAAAAAAAAAGGTTAGGTTAAAAAAAAAAAAAAAAAAAAAAAAAAAAAAAAAAAAAAAAAAAAAAAAAAGGTTAGGTTAGGATAGGTTTTTTTTTTATTCTGCTTTTCCCCGTTCATGAGATCAACGGGACCTTGGTATTCTAAGTTTCTCATTCATGCCAGTTCTCGCAGTTATGCCTCTCGCACTTTCAAGCCTCATACGCAAGCCTCATACGCATGCATACTTCATCTCTTATTCTTTGCCGGGTGGGATTCCCGCTAATAGCCTATGAATTTCCTACAGGGATGTTACTATCAGGTTTGTACAATAAGGTAGGTCACACAATTTTGTTTATTTTACATTTTAGAATTTGATATCTTATATTTATACCTTGAAATTTTTAATACTTACTAACTATGTACATATGTATGTTAAGAACAATAATTAGATGACAATGCATATTTATTTTTATGTTTACAATTTTAAAGGTTTATCTAACAATTTTACATTTGCTAGTTATTACAATGTTTACAAAGGTTGATAATGACTTACAATTTCTTTATTTAATTGTAGTTTATACAATGCAAATAATTTATAAAGTTTAGATACTTTTCTTATTTTACTTAATAATAGATATGTAACTTTTTTCTTTCAAAACATTAAATTACATTAACTTAAACAATATTTTTAGTCTGTCCATTACATTGGTATTTAATTTAACAATGTCTTAAAGTTTTTGAAATATTTATACAATTTTGTTTGTTAAATGTTTAATTTGTACACTAGCATTTTGTTACAATTTTTATGTTTTAACACATTGCAGTTTTATGACATGAAACAGCATATTTTGTAAAAAGTACCTAGTTCCAATAAGGAAACTACTATCTTATGTATTTTTATTTGAGAAGTTTTAATCCTGTTCTTGTTTCACTTAATAGCAGGGACGCCCCTATCACACAAACTTTCCAATACTTAAGTCTATTTTACAATATGTCGTTTAGGTACTACTTTGTCTTATACAAACCGATGCGTCAATATAGGTAGATGCAAACGTTAACTTTTATTACATTTTATGTTTTGACCATATTTAACGTACTTACAACATATTATATGTAGATAACAATTATTATAATGGAAAGAATTTGTTTATTTATGTACTTCTAACTTACTCAACTAGGAACTTTATGACATTTTAAATCTTACAAAACTTATTGCTTATTAACTTATTAATACTTACTTATTACCTATCTAGTATCATTAACTAATTGTTTACTAGTTTGTACCACCTTTCAAACTTAATTGTTATTATGTCCCTAAACATATACCTACCCCAAAGTTTGAAGCTTATTATTTACTTTGTACCTCTCATTTTAGCTTTCTAATTTATCTATTTACATTGTCCAGCTTATACTATGTAAATAAACTGAACTTTTATTTTTATTAATACTAGTTTTACTTTCTATTGCGTGCATTAGGGCACTGTATTTAATTCCATACCTTGGCGATTATTGTGTTTTAGTGGAGCTGTATAATTGCTTATATAAGTAATCTATTAGCATTTTTGTCTTGTTATTGATTTTAATGTTACATAAATGTTGCTTTTTCCTACTTGCAGTCTATTATGAGTAAGGTACTATTTCTTAATTTTGTTCTATTTAAATAATACATGTCTAATTTTCTTAGTTGTATTTAAGCATTCAATAACTTTAGTTGAGTTGGTTTGGCTTTTATGCAATTGTTTTAGTAGTTGTATTACTCACTTTTATATAGTCTAATACATTTACACTTCTGGATAACTTTTGGTAATAATATATATATACTTATTTTATATATATTTATTAACTTTTCTTATACTTTTTACTAGTTTGGGCGTGATTGTAGGTTTGTGAGGTGTGTTGTATGAATGTTTGTGTTTGCGATATACAATATATATATTCACTATATATTTGTTATATCGTTTTTTATCTGTTTTTTGTTTATCCGCTGTCGCTGTATCTGGTTTTACCGATAGTTTGTTAGATTTTGTGTTGCATTCCCGGTTTGTGTTATTGTGTGTCGCGTGAATGTGTTTGTGTGTTGTCGTGTATGTTGCGTGCCAGCCAGTGAGTAGTGAGTCATACATAGGCTGTCGTTTGTCGGGCCAGGTAGTCCCATTTCCGGCGGACGGGGCACTCAGCGCTAAAGGCATTGTGGTCGGTTTTCTGTAACTTCGAGTGCGAACAGTTGCAGCACTGCGGTTCGTTCCCTGCGATGTAGTCTGCGCATTTCTCGCGCAGATGCGGGCCGCCGCAGTGGCTGCACCTGTCCGCACCTTCCATGCAAAATTTCCGGCCGTGTCCGAATGCCAAGCACTTCGTGCATTGGATGAGCGGAGACTGGTCCTCCACTCTGACCCTTTGCAGGTCCAGGTAAAGGGCTCCAGCCTCCACCATCCTCCGCCATATAATGGGTTTTACCTGAACTATGATGTGTGCCGTTTTTGGATTTCTTGTTCTCTTTTTAAACTTAATTGTCATATCCGTGTCCTCTTCCGAAAGGTCCATAAAGATTTCTTTATTCTGAACACGTATTGCTTGTGTTAGCTCTTCGTCGTCACTATCAAGAAATACATCTTTTAAGATGACGAGTGGGTTTTTGTTCTTTATGTTGGAGACTATCAAGCCCTCTCCCCGGCTTTCTATTCTCTGTTTCACTTTGTCCAGTTCGGTTTCGGTATCGCATCCAACGATTATGGTTTGGTTCTTCGCCTTTCGCACCTTGTTTATTTTGAGCCCAGTTTCCCTGGCATCGACCGCCCTCCTCACTCGCCCGAGCACCTCGTCGGCAGTCTCCTGGTTGCCTTCGAGTGTGATCGCCATCGAGTGAAGCGCCGGCCGATGCCCGGGTCTGGCTGCTGTGACGCTGGCGTAAGACCTGTTAAGGGTCTCGCCTGGCTGCCTGCCTTTTGCGACGTCAAGTATTGTTTCTTTGGCTGTTACGACATCACCGGCAATACCGTCGAGCTTCTCGTCGAGAGTAATCTGAGTGCGGCCCACCACCAGGACGCTTTGCGTCGTCTGACTGATGGCCGCCTTAGCCTCGTCGATTTTGTCGACGATCTTGTCGATGATGTCGGACCCGCCATCGTCGCGCAGTGCTGTTTGCTGGTCGAAGCACCAAACCATTTTCTCTTCCAGTTGATTAAGCCGCGTTTGCAGTTGGGACTCCACTTCCTCCAGTTTTTCGAGCATGTGACCCTCATTTCCGGGAGGCCTGGCTAGTGCTAAAGCTGGTGTTCGTTCTTTAGTTTCCAGGCCGGTCACTCGCTTGCTAAGTTCGAACAGGATACGCAGACATTTATCTGATCTCTCCTCCAGGAAGGTCTTGATGTCCTTCCTCATTTGAGGGTACTCTTTGACCTTTGAAGGAATGTCCTCAAAGGTCTTCATCACTTCCTGAAGGAGCTCGTCGTTTGTTTTTGCCCCGTAATCCTGTTTTTTGTATATTGCCATGTTGTCCAGCGACCTCCTGTTTCTGTCTGGTCTGCGGATAAAGGTTAACGCAGCGTCCTGCGCTGGAGCGGATGGAGATGAAGGGGTACTGGAGGAGGTGCCCGGCTTGGGGTGTAAGCCGGAGGTTGTCGGTGTGCGATACATCTTGTTTATTTTTGTGTAACGTGTATATGTTGTGTGCGGCTTATGTGTGTGATGTGTGTGTGTTGTGTGTATGTGCTGTATGTTTGGCGAGAAGAACGGGGAATGTTGTCAGTCTGACCCTGTATAGGGGGGTCAGAGTCGATAATAGTGTAAAAACTGTACAGTTAGTTTAGGTATCAGTTGTACCTGAAGTCGGTTTGTGGACTATGTTTTAGCTCTTAAACGCCACCGGTTTGTCATCAATTATGTATAAAACCAAATTATAAGAAAATAAATTTTAATTTTAGAGGGGGAGGGGGGGAGGTCCAAACTGAGGGGGGGGGGGGTTCCTCTTATATGACTATTGCCTGTGGTGTCTTCGACCACAAAGGCAGGATTTGAAGTCCAGAATGAGCTATCTCCCTTAGTTTCGGAGATATCGGGATTTGTAGGTTTTATTTAGAGGGTGTGCGGGGGAGGGGGTCCAAACCAGGGGGGATGGACGTTTTATATCCGACTTTAACCGTGGTGTCTTCGACACCACAAAGGCCGGATTTGAGGTCGAAAATCGTCTATCTCTCCTAGTTTCCGAGATATAACTAGCTTAAACACAGAACCTCCCTCCGTTGTGTCGGATAAAATTGTAAAATTTGTAAAATTATTTAACTACGTTTCTACTGAACCGATTTCGACGTGTGTAGGCTTGTTAGAAAGCTCTCGTCGGTGTCTTTCTATGCCGCTTTAAATTTTTATTAATTTATTTTTCCCTTTAAAACTAACCTAACATAAACATAAAAAAAAAATCGGATTTTAAGCCGGGGCGTGTTATTTAAATTTAATTATTGAAGAAGTCTATTTATTAGGGTTGCAGTGTTTATAACGAGGGTTTTTGGGTAAGAACATCCGAATAATATTTAAAAATTTAACCCCTATGGTTAAGTTAAGACTTATAACTTTAGGGCTGATTTCTACCCTGTTCCAGGGTGTTTTTGTCAATTTTTTCGACGTGGGGGTTGGTTTTTCGCCAAGCCCTTTACAATGGTATATTTGAAAATGAGAATTTTTTGTTATTTTGGAAGTCGATTTTCGATTCGCGATCTCGTAGATAACCTTGTTTTGCGGTTGATGCCGCTTGTAAACAAAATTATCAAAAAGTCTAGCGACTCGAAAAACACTCCAAAAATTTCAAACTAAAAACTAGCTTATAGCTTAGAGTCTTAACTATCTTAAAATCTAATTTGCGTCTGCGCGCAACCACGTCTTCACCCTCTTCTGAGGGGTGTTCTCCGTGCCACCCTCCCGCAACAACCGCAAAGTGGTTTGTTTTTATTTAAAAAATAAGTTAAAGTAAATTTTGGTGTTATAGTCCGATAAAGGGCTAACTGAACTACAATTTTGAAATAAGTTTTTTGAATTTGATTAATAGGGGGGGGTTTTAATTTCGAAAGTAAAGATTTTGGAAAATATACTGTAATTTAAAATTTCAATTTTGGCTTAAGGCGAGGAAGTGGTCAACAATAATTCCATAACCGGCACGCGCATCTAAGGCGCCAAAAGGGGTCGGAGCGTCTGAGCGGGGCGAGGATAACAATACGCGCGCTAGCTTATAACTAAAAGTCGTAAGCGACAAAATGGTTTTGTAATTTTAATATTTAGAAATGATAATTTAATAAAAATTCCTACTACCATTTTAAAGAGTATGTATATACTCAACTACTAAAAAAGTTAAGAGGCTTAAATCGGTCCCGTTTGCCCATAATATGTGAATCTCTTTTTAAAAAGAGGTATGTTTGATATATTTTTCTCTGTTATAAAAGTTACCTAATCATGTTTCTACAACTAACAAAATAAGGCTTATATCATGAACTTTCAGGTAACCAAGTTGTATTTTGATCCGTTTTGTATTTACTGAGAAAAATTGACATCCTTGGCGCCAAAAATTCCAATTCGTCCTCTTAACTACCGGGCCGAAAAATCTGAAAATTTGGGAAATTAAAGTTAAGGTAGTCTCTAATATAATAGTAGTGTAAAATTGGGGGTCGTCGATCTTATTTTGCGGGAAAATGGCACTGAAAATAGTACTAAATTTTTCGACCTTTGAGGGGCTGTAGCTCCGTCCAGGGTGGTCCGATGGTCTTGATCCGGGTGCCAGGAGACTCGCCTTTCAAAGACGCGTCTTTTGATATAAGACACGCCTTTCCAGCTGTGCTGGAAGTAAAACCATGTGGCACGTGGTAGATGTTTTTCCGGGATTACGTCGGCGATTTTTCACCGGAAAAATCCCGGATGGTGTCCAGTGGACGGGGCTCGTCAAGCCGGTTGTTTTGACCCCAAAAAAGTGGGGGGTCGTCGATCTGGTTTCCGCAGCGTTTCACAAAAACACCAAAAATCACGGGTTTTCGAGCACAACTTTCACGCACTTTCTCCGATTTCCGGGCGGTTTTCACTATTGTGTTCTCCTCACTGAGACGCGTACGTGGATATACAACACTTGTATATTTACGCGAAAAAACCTATTTTCCCGATTTTTAGCAACGGAGCGTGGAAAAAACGTGGCGCTCGCGGTGGTGGCTGCCAGCAGACTCGGTTAGGTTAGGTTAGGTTAGGTTTTTTTTTTTTTTTTTTTTTTTTTTTTTTTTTTTTTTTTTTTTTTTTTTTTTTGTGGCAGGAGTGGGAAATCCTCATGGACACCCCGAGGGGTAGTGCCGGACTCTTACCGGCTAAAACCCACTCCTGCCGTCAAGTGTACCCCTGACATAGTCAGAGACCTTATTTGCTGTTTTTTTAATTTTTAAACTTTTAGCAATTAATTTTCTGGTGGAATAATATGTAGTTGAGTATAATATATATATATATTTAAATAAATAATATACTTTGTATAATTCCTTATAAGGGTTTTCTGTTTAGCTTATTAATAATTATATCTAATACATTATAAACATTTATGTATAATAATTTTTGATAGATATTAAAATATAATAAATATGTTTATATAATAAATTCAATAGTTTTAATAATTAACAATTTTTTTTTTTTTAAATAATAACTCTCAACTCGTTTATAATTCCCCATGCTTGCCAGGCCATATTATTGCTAATAAGGTGGAAGCATGGGTCGGGCTTCTTTATTCCTACCTATTATCTCTTGTTTTATTTTTATTTATTACTATTAAAGCCAATTTTATTGCGTATTCTAGAAATTTTGATCTTGTCTTTTTGCTTCTTATTAAGCCAGCTAAAGTGTTTTTACTAAGTTCGACCCCCAGCTGTTGTTCCAGGTCATAGCGCTCGCGAGCAAAGATGGGACACTCCAGCAGTATATGTGGCACAGATTCTTCTGCGAGTGGATCGCATGTGCACGACGAGCTCTCCTTACACTTGAAACGTTTCAAGTATGCAGAGAACCCGCCGTGTCCCGTTAGTATTTGGGTGGTAATGCTGGAGTGTTCCATCCCCCTTACTATCCTATAAGCGTCTGGTGCATTCGGGAAGAATAATTTTGTCCCAGAGGCAGTCTCCCCCGACCCGTATCTCCGGTCCCATTCGCCAAGGGTTTCCATACGGATTTGTCGCCTGACGAATGATATCGGACACAGGTCGTAGTCCGGTTTCCTCTTTGACCGTAGAGCAGCTTCTTTTGCTAGTTGGTCGGCTCTTTCGTTCCCCTCCAGCCCTGCGTGGGCCTTGATCCAGAACAAGGAGACGCTCTTGTTCTGGAGCGTGCAGAGTCTGATGGCGTCTCTCGTTTCCACAGCTAAGGGGTGAGGGGAGGTGACATTTGTTACGGTCTGAAGAGCCGACTTTGAGTCACTGAAGATGCCAAACGTGGTACCAGTGTGTTTCAGCGCTTCTCCTACGGCTCGTTGTATAGCCAGGAGCTCCGCCTGATAGACGGTACAAAAGGACGGCAGTGCGAGCTTAAGGGCTTTGGTTTCGGACGTGTCATTCCACAATGATAGCGCCGCCCCAACCTTACCCTCGATCTTGCTGCCATCCGTAAAGATCCGCACGTCGAAATTACTGTGGGTTTGGTATTGTTCCTCGTCTATCAGGCTGTCGAACTCCAGGCTGGTTTGCTCTGCAGGGTGTGGCGCTTCTATTGCTGGAGCCATACGTTCCACTTCCCTGTCTCCCAGTACCGGCTGCGGTACACCTCGCTTGGCACCATACAGTGAGGCCGCTTCCTGTATACGGAGGTCGAGCGGAAGCAACCCAGCCAGCACTAGGGCAGAGTTTAGGGATACGGTCCGGTAGGCCCTGCACAACTTTTGAGCGAAACCTCTCTGGACCACGCTTAGCTGCTTCCGGACTCCTAGCTTGGTCGTGGCTGGTGCCCACGCGCTCGCCGCGTACATTATGATGGGTTCGACGGCTGCGGTGTAAATCGATCTGATCACCTCTGGGTGGAGACCCCAACTCACACGTGCTGTCCTGGCCAGTTGTTTATACATTCCTATCGCCTTTTTGCAAACGTCAGTCACATGTGTGTTGAAGGTGAGCTTGGCGTCGACCGTAAGCCCCAGTATTTTAATTTCTTGGGACAGACCAATCTCGATCCCCCCCATGCTGAGGCGTGGGTTGTCATACTTGAGCCTCCGCGTGAGGACCATTGCGTTGGTTTTGTGCGGCGCGAATTTGAGCTTATTTTTGACACCCCACGCCTGAACACGTTCGAGTGCGGCATTGGCCCGTCCTTCGATTTCTAGGGCTGTTTCGCCGTCGAAGACCATCACAACATCGTCGGCAAACGCCTGGACGTATTCGCCACGACTTTCCTGCTCTTTGAGGAGCGGATCCAGCAGCAGATTCCAGAGAATTGGGCCACCTATAGAGCCCTGGACGCAACCTTTATTTGTGTCTTTTCTGCACTCTTCCCCGCCATATCTAACCCTGACTACTCTATTGCTCAGGTAGCTGTCCATTACCCGCCTCAAATCAGCCGGACACCTTTCCTCAGCCAATCGCACTCTAATAGCTGGCCACCATGCACTGTCAAAGGCGCCCTCGATGTCCAGCGACACCAGGACAACGATCTTCTTCCTTGTAAGCCTTTCACGAATGTGCTGTATCAGACTGTAGAGGGCGTCCTCGGTGCTTTTTTGGGGCATAAAGCCATATTGGCGAGTACTTATCGTCGGTAGTATGTAGTATTTGAGGCGAGCAACCAACATCTTTTCGTACACCTTCCCCAAGACAGGCAAAAGCCCAATCGGCCTGTAAGACTTTGGGACGGTGTACGAGGTTTTCCCAGGCTTCCTGAGCACCACCACGGTCGCCTCCTTCCAGATCTTTGGGAAGTAGTGGAGCGTGAGGCATTTGTTTATGAGGGCCAGAAAGAAGGCGGGGTCGCAGCAAACTGCGTGAGTGCAGATGTCAGCCGTGAGGCCATCAGCTCCCGGGGCCTTTTTCGGGTTAAAGGACTTTACGGACCGATCCAGCTCGCTTTGAGTAAACGGTGGTTCATGCTGCTCATCATGACTCCACTCGTTTACTATGTTTGCCAGTTCTCTCGTGTGGCGATGGTCCGTATTGTCTTGTTCCTCGAGGTCCACTGGATAAAAAGTTTCAGCCAGCAGCCTCACGGAGCCTACGGCGTCCAAGGTGCGGCCATCCTTTTGTAAAGGTAGGTCCTCTTCCCTTTTGGCAGTTCTCCCCAAGACCCGATATATCCCTTCCCAGACTCCTTCCCTATCCTGTTTGCTGCAGAACTCTATCCAGCCTGCTGTTTGTGCCTGCTTCGCTGCTGCTTCATATTTTTCTTTTTCTTCCAGGTAAAGGCCAACAACCATCGCTCTTCGAGTCGGCGCTGCGCTCCTGATTCTACGTCTTTTGGTGGCGACTAGCTTCTTCATCCCTTCGAGTTCCTCAGACCACCACGGCAAGGTAAGTGTTACATTATTCTTTTTTGTAGGTATAGTGTCTGTACTTGTATCTATTATTGCTTGTGTGTATGATTTGACTGTTGTTTCTAGTTGGTCTATGTTTTGTATGTATGTTATTTCCAATGATGTAAGATTTCTCTCAAGCATAATTTGAGACAGTTTCTCATGAAACTGCCTCCAATTTGCCTTCCTTGTATTGTATATTCTGGTGGTTCTTTGTATGTGTGTTCCTTTTGATTTTGTTAAATTTATTCCAAAAATTATGCCGTTGTGGTCTGAGCTCGTGAGACCTTCCTCTACACGCCAGCCGTCCACCAAGTCAAGCACGTCTGCTGAACACGCCGTCACATCAACATGGCTGCTGTACCTTTTGCCTCCTCGGATCGTGTCGTAGGTAGGGATATCTCCGGTGTTGAGGATCTCTAGGCCCAGTTCTCCCAGGGTGTCGCATATTTGCTCTCCTCTTTGGTCCGTATTTGGGCTGCCCCACCATGCACTTTTGGCATTGCAGTCGCCCCCGATGATTAATTTGCCTTGGCCGGTCTCCCTGTGGACTCGCCTTAAGTGCTCCAGGTATGGCCCCATGTCTTGGTCCGGTTCGAAGTAGTACGATACCAGTGTGACCGTCCAGGCTCTGGTTCGGACTCCTAGCACGACGATGTTATTCGTGGTAAGTTGTGGGTACTGTATGACGTCGAGTTCAGGCTGGTATATGGCGATTGCAGCTTTAACAGTCCCGTCTCCTACTTCAGAGCTCTGGAAGATTCTGGCCCCCCGGTAGTTCCTTACTCTTCTTACCGCCCCCACATAGGGCTCCTGGAGCAGAGTTCCCACGAGTTTCCGGTTTCCAGCTTCCAGCATAATTTCATCGGTGGCGAGTTTTGAGCGCTGCAGGTTGGCCTGGGCGAATTTGTACGTAGTTGTCGCAGACAGGCCTTTAGCAGTATGCTACGGAAGCTCTTGCCAATGCCTCCCATTTTCTGCGCTCTGGACAGTCGTTGCTGAACGCATTGTGCCCCGTGCTGCTATTTTTAACCAGGCGACAGTTTCGGCATTGCGGTGTTTCTCCCGTCAGTGACAAGGGACAGTCGGCCCGAAGATGTGGGTCGCCGCAGTGACTGCACAATGGGACAGTGTCCTTGCAATACTTTTTGCCGTGTCCGTACCCCAGGCATACCGAGCATTGGACCAGCGGCGATTGATCGGATACTCGTATCCGTTGCAGATCAACGTGTACCCGACCCGCCGCCGTCAGTCTCTGCCACACCCCAGGGGACACTTGCAGAATGATGTGTCCCATGTGCGGGTTTCGAGTCCTGCGGCGATATTTGACCGACATCCTAGTTTGTTCGGCGGCTAAATCTCCCAGTAGATGGGAATTTTGGTTCACCAGCGCTTTGACTACCTCTTCGTCCGTGTGAAAGGACAGGACGTCTTTTAAGATGATCAGGGGGTCCTTGTTTATCATGTCCTGGACCATTAGTGCCTCCCCTGATTTTTGGATCCTGTCCTTTACTCTGGTCAGCTCTTCTTTACTGGTGAACCCCACAATCACCTTCTGGTCCCTCGCTTTCCGCAGCCTTTCCACCTTAATGCCTTCATTTTTAGCGTCGACAGCCACCCGCAGCTTTTGTATGACCTCTTCACTGGTGTGCTTCTCGTCAGCTGACGACACTACTATAGAGTGAAGAGGCCTTTGGACTGTGGCATGTTGTCTCGGGGTGGCCGCGATCTCGGCAAAGGATGGTCCGTTTCCTGCTACATAACGAGAGGCTCGTTCCAACTGCTCCGACAGAGCCTGTGTGTGCTGCTTGCATTCCTCCAGTGACGCATGGTGTTGCTTTAGGTCTGCCATCAGCTGTTTGACCAGCTCCGTCGGCGCTTCCGGGTTTGGTGGTAGTCTTTCCGGAGCATCGGCTTGGGTGGCCATGCTACGGGTTTCTGTCCGGGTCGGAGCTGCCTGTATTTTACCGCTCTCGGCCTCCTTTACCAACTGGTATAATCTGTCGATTGCTCTAAAGACCTCCTCCTTTATTTCCCGTTTCAGGTTTTTTGAGATTTCGAGCTGTGCCTTACTTTTCATAAGGCAGGCTTTTGCCTCGGCGGTTTTACTCGAGAATCTCGGCGGATTTGGACGAGGAGGGCTGTCTCTGTCAGCTACGGTTTGTTTCCGCAATTCGACTTTGGTCTCCTGAGCAACCGAGGTTTTAGATTTAGGCCTAGGAGGGAGTGTATGTGAGACTGATTTTGATGGTGATGGTGTTGTTTTAGGCCTTTGTTGCTCCTTTTCAGTTGTAGGAGGCCAGTCGCCAATACTGCGTCTCACAGACGGGCCTGGCATCGCTGCTTGGGTACTTTCTGCTCCGGTTTTCTCTTCACTGGAGCTCGGCTTTTTTATTGGTGTCCTGATGCCGAACATAGTGACTGTGAAGATGTGAGAGACAAAAGAGGAGGGGGGGGGGTTAAATACGAGGACAAACTGGTACCTAAAATCCCTGTAAAGAGGGGATTGTGAAATTGAGTCAAAATATCAATTCAAGTCAGGGGTACAAGTATGTGTATAGTGTATATTGCTATACACAGTCTTATTAGGGAAAGCTGCGTTGCCTCAAGGGCTTGTCAATATATAGCCTAAGCTGCCGAATTTTTTACCTAGGCTGTCCTTAGTAATAAAAATAAAATCAGGTCAAATCTGCGATAACGTTTTCTTTTCAAGAATTTACACTTAAACCCACGCTAAAAGCCGCTTAATTCGGGTTAAAGCGTCCGGGTTACAGCGAAATTGGTATTTTTCTAGCCAGGAGACCACTGGGATGCCAAATCTATCAAAAAATAATTTTCAAAGATTCGGTCCCAAAGTCACACCCTTTCCTATAGTAAATTTTTAAAAAGTTATCAGGAGTACTAGTGTTTTTATAGGGGCTTAGGTGGATTTTGGCCGTCTACTGTTTGTATGGAAAAGGGGTAAGTGCGAATTTTTTGACGTTTGGTGCGGCGTAGAGGGACGTGCGATACGTCAAAAGACGCGTCTCGGCGAGCCCTAGCCAGCTGTTCAGAAACTAGAATAGGCTTTCCTAGAAATTTTGAAAATTTTGGTCGAAAAACTGTAAAATTTAGTGTTTTTTAATAGAAAATATTTAATTTCGACGTCCAAACCTACCCAAAATCGTGCAAAATGCAGTCAGGAAGACAGGTCGGAGTGGTAAGTATTTAATAAAATTTTTACAATGAAAAAATCTAGTCAGAATTTTGAGAATTAATAAATTTTGTGTTTTTTACAGGTCGAGAAGGGTGGGGGTGTCAAAAAATCGGGTCACACCGCTTCGATGTCGCGTTTGAAGGGTTATCGCGTGCTTACAAGCCTGTTGTAGCTATAATACGCAAAAAACCGCATCAAAATCGGTCTCCTTTTGAAAAAGTTATCAGGAGTACTAGTGTTTTTATAGGGGCTTAGGTGGATTTTGGCCGTCTACTGTTTGTATGGAAACGGGTTAAGTGCGAATTTTTTGACGTTTGGTGCGGCGTAGAGGGACGTGCGATACGTCAAAAGACGCGTCTCGGCGAGCCCTAGCCAGCTGTTCAGAAACTAGAATAGGCTTTCCTAGAAATTTTGAAAATTTTGGTCGAAAAACTGTAAAATTTAGTGTTTTTTAATAGAAAATATTTAATTTCGACGTCCAAACCTACCCAAAATCGTGCAAAATGCAGTCAGGAAGACAGGTCGGAGTGGTAAGTATTTAATAAAATTTTTACAATGAAAAAATCTAGTCAGAATTTTGAGAATTAATAAATTTTGTGTTTTTTACAGGTCGAGAAGGGTGGGGGTGTCAAAAAATCGGGTCACACCGCTTCGATGTCGCGTTTGAAGGGTTATCGCGTGCTTACAAGCCTGTTGTAGCTATTATACGCAAAAAACCGCATCAAAATCGGTCTCCTTTTGAAAAAGTTATCGGTTAGGTTAGGTTAGGTTTTTTTTTTTTTTTTTTTTTTTTTTTTTTTTTTTTTTTTTTTTTCTGCTTTTCCCCGCTCATAAGAACAGCAGGATCTTGTTATTCTACATTCTCATTCATTCCAGTTCTCGCATCTATGCCTCTCGCACTTTCAAGCCGCATACTTTACGCATTCATTCGTCATCTTTTATTTTATGCCGGATGGGATGTCCGCTAATAACCTATCTACTATATAGTTTTATTCAGGGAAGAAATTTTAAGGTTTTATTATATTTCAAATAAAAACTATTAGACTATGTATTTTCAGTTTCCTTACAACATTTTATATTCTTATTCTAGGTACTGCTTGATTATATTAAACTGTTTTACATTTCAATCTTATTATCTATATTTGTATTTTATTATGTTTACACTTTTTCTTCAGTATTTCTTAGCTTGACATTTTTTATTCTTATATTCCAAGTACTCGTTATTTCATAATATCTATTTTATCTGGCTTACATAAATCTTACTTTTTACTTATAACTTGTGATAACATTACAAAGTTTGGGAACTTACTTTCTATTTATCTTTATTTAACATTTTTATTCTTATTTTTAGTCTAAGTACTGCTTGGTTACACTTACATAGGTTACACGTATGACACTTAGATAATAAATAATCTTATCTACATAATTCACATAATTTCTCACATGGTTTGTAAATTCACAGTAATTTTTTTAATTATAGGTATATACCTAGGCGTCCGGAAGCGCACTCACTGTCACCAGCGACGAAGGGGCATTCTTATGTTTCTGTAGGTACATACATAATTTTATTTATTTACTTTAGGTACATATTATTTCACATACTCGTGTCTTCTTGTGAGTTCGTTACTAAGTTACTACGTTAGTTATCTGATTATTCCAATTTTGTGGTATATGTGTTTGTACCTTATACATGGTTGTTATTTTATATGCTACTTACATAGGTATAGTTGGATGCAACCGTAAGGATATGGCCTCGTTTTATTTTGTGGTTTGCTCACGTGTATTTTACCTATACATGTTTGCTTTCTTTGTATATTTATATTAATAATATATATATAAACTTATTTTATATATATTTATTACTTTTCTTAAGCTGTTTTTATTTATAAAACATCTTGTTATTGTTGGTTTGTGTGTTTCTGTGTGTTTCGATATGTATGTATATATTCACTATATATTTTCCATATCGTGTTTTGATTGTATTGTGTTTGTCCGGTTTCCATGTCTATTTTTACCACTATATTGTTGCAGTGTTTATTGTATTCCCGGTTTGTGTAATTGTATATGGTTTGTGTGTTTATGTGTGTAATTGTGTGGGTGATGTGTGGTGAGTCAAACGTACATCGTTGTTGCACGAGCCAGGTAGTCCCATTTCTTGCGAATGGGGCATTCGGCGCTGAAGGCATTGTGTTCAGTGTTCTGCAGCCTAGAGTGCGAGCAGTTGCAGGTTAGGTTAGGTTAGGTTAGGTTAGGTTAGGTTAGGTTAGGTTAGGTTAGGTTAGGTTAGGTTAGGTTTTTTTTTTTTTTTTTTTTTTTTTTTTTTTTTTTTTTTAAATGCCGTCAGGTGTACCTCTGACATGATCAGAGACATTTTATGTCTTATCGATTTGTGTCTCTTTTATAGTTTTGGGGAGGGAAACGCTCGGATTTAGTCCGATGCGTTCCTTTCCACTACAGTCCTACATATGGCTTCCGCATATTCCATAAATTCGGCTCTTGTTCTTTTGCTTGCGACGAGCCCGTAGGCTTCGCCGATCGTCACATTGTTTCCTATTTTTTGGGCGAGGTTAAAGCGTTTAGCCCCAAACACTGGACACTCAAATAAAATGTGCTGGACAGACTCTTCAACCGCAGGGTCGCAGACGCATGACGGGCTCTCCCGACACTTGAAGCGGTGCAAGTATTGGGAGAACCCCCCATGGCCCGTAAAGATGCCAGTAACGATGCCCTGCGGCTGTATTTTGCGCACCAAGCGATATGCCTCCCTCGCATCCGGGAAGAACACTTTCGTGACGGAGGCCGTCACGCCCGTTTTATACCTCCTGTTCCATTCGTCAAGAGAGTCGCTTCGAAGATCCCCCTTGACGAATGAGATCGGGCACCGGTCATAGTCAGGCTTCCTCCGACTCGAAAGTGCTGCTTCTTTTGCAAGCTCGTCGGCGCGCTCGTTGCCATCGATGCCGGCGTGGGCCTTGATCCAGAACAAGGTCACAGCTTTGCCACGGGTCAAGGCCACGCTGAGGTTTCGGCGCGCCTCGATTGCGAGGGAGTGCATAGACCCGGGATTGGTCACTGTCTGCAAAGCAGCCCGTGAGTCACTGTATATTCCGCAGCTCTCTGCTCCGCTGTTCAGGGCTTCGCTAGTGGCCTTGCATATGGCCAAGAGTTCAGCCTGGTAGACTGTGCAGTACGCTGGCAAGCTCAATTTTTGGCTCCGCAGTTCGGTCTGGTCGTCCCATATGGACAGCGCAGCACCGACTTTGCCCTGGAGCTTGCTGCCGTCTGTAAATATTCTGAGCGACTGCACGTTGTGTTGGTCTACCAGGCTTCGGTCGTCTAGACTTCTGAAGGTCAGGCCCATACGCAAGGCGGGATGTGGCAGCTCCGCAAATCCTACCACCCGCTCGACCTCCCGGTCTCCTAGCACTAGCCGGGTCGACCCCTTGCGAGCCTCGTATAGCCCGGCTGCTTCCTTTACACGCAGGTCCAAGGGTAGTAACCCGGCCAGTAGTAGGGCCGAGTTTAGGGAGACGGTGCGGTAGGACTTGCAGATTTTTTGTGCGAAGCCCCTCTGGACGGTATTGAGGAGCTTGCGGACACAGATCTTTTCGGCTGCGGGCGACCATGCGGCCGCGGCGTATAAGATGACGGGTTCCACTGCTGCCGTGTATATGGTACGGATGACATCGGGGTGCAGTCCCCAGCTGATTTTTGCAGCTCGTTGCAGCTGCTTCGCTATGTTTAGGGCCTTCCTACAGACGTTGGCGACGTGGGTGTTAAAAGTCAGCTTGTCGTCTATAGTCAGGCCCAAGATTTTTATATCCCGAGACATGCCAATGTCGACCCCGCCCATGCGCAGGAGTGGGGTGTCATACCTAAGTTTGTTAGTCAGCAGCATTGCGCAGGTCTTATGTGGCGCAAACTTGAGTTTATTTCTGACCCCCCACTCCTGAACAAATTCGAGGGCGGCATTGGCATGTCGCTGCACCTCCAGCGCAGTATGTCCGGCAAACAGCAGAACCACGTCATCGGCGAACGCCTGGCACACAACCCCGCGGTCCTGCAGGCTCTTGAGGAGAGGATCCAGGAGGACATTCCAGAGCATCGGCCCGCTAATCGAGCCTTGGACGCAACCCTTATATGTGTTTCTAAAGTGTTCGACTCCGGCATACCTTAGTCGCACACATCTGTCGCCAAGGTAGCTGTCGAGTAGCCGCCTAATGTTGACCGGACACTTTTCCTCCGCCAGTCTCACCTTTATGGCTGGCCACCAGGCGCTGTCAAAGGCGCCCTCTATATCCAGTGAGACGATGGTGACCAACTTTTTGTTCTTGATTTCGACCTTAATTTGGTTCACTAGATTATAGAGGGCGTCCTCAGTGCTTCTCTGGGGCATAAAGCCGTACTGGCGGGTACTCAGCCTCGGTACTAGGTGCCACTGGAGCCTCGTGACAACCATCTTCTCCAGGACCTTTCCTAACACAGGCAGAAGCCCGATTGGCCTGTATGATTTGGCGCTTGTGTAGTTGTCCTTGCCCGGCTTCCTCAGTACCACGACTGTGGCTTCTTTCCACTTCTTAGGGAAGTGGCCCAGACTGAGGCATTTGTTGGCCAGGGCAAGGAACGCCTCGGGGTCCTGGAGGATTACTTGGTGACAGATGTCCGCGGTGAGACCGTCCGCACCTGGCGCCTTCTTTGGGTTGAAGGAGGACGCCGCAGTCATAAGCTCATGCGCTGTAAACGGCGGGTCATGGTTTTCATCATGATCCGGGTCGTTTACGCGCATGGCCAAACGCCGGATGTTCTTGTGTTCTTCTGTGTCCTCTTCTTCCAGGTCTTTGGGATAAAAGGTCTCAGCCAGGTGCGACGCGGATTCTGCCGGAGTCAAATACACACCACTTTTTGTTAGGGTTGCGTCTTCGTGTCGTGTTGCGGTTCGTCCGATCACCCTGTAGATGCCCTCCCACATCCCCTCCCTGTCCTGCTTTGTGCAGAACTCTGTCCAGCTCTTAGTTGAGGCGCATTTGGCCTTTGCCTCATATTCATTTTTTAGTTGCAGGTACTCCTCAACGACGGTCTGCCTTCGGACTGGAGCAGCGCAGCGGACTCTTCTCTTCCTGGTGGCCACCGCCTTCTTTAGGCTGACGAGCTCCTGGGACCACCACGGCAAAGTAATTTTGTCAGAATTTTTCTTTTTGGGTAATGTCTCCTCGCAAGTTTTGTTTACTATATCTAAATAATTTTGTATAGTGGTTTCTAACTCTATTTTATTATTAATTTCTTCTAATTTTTCTTTATTTATGTTCATTTCTATTTTAAACTGGGCCAGTTTCTCATGAAACTGGTCCCAGTTTGCTTTTTTGGTGTTAAATTTCCTAGTCGTTGATTTTACTGCAATGCCAAATGATTTTTGTAGTTTTATATTGAATTTAATGCCGTTGTGGTCGGAACTCGTCAGACCTTCGTCAATTTTCCAGCCTTCCACCAGGCAGAGAAGATCCGCGGAGCATGCCGTCACGTCGACGTGACTGCAGTATCTCCTGCCCCCTCGGATGGTGTCAAAAGTGGGCAGGGTGCCGCTGTTGAGCACCTGCAACTCCAGCTCGTCCAGTGTGGAGCACAGCTCCTCCCCCCTGCTGTCTTCCGTGAGGCTCCCCCACCATGGGCTTTTTGCGTTGAAGTCGCCTCCAATGAGAAGATGGCGACTTCCTAACTTCCGCCGAATCACTCTGAGGTGCTCCAGGTACGAGTCCATGGGCTTGTCCGGCTCGAAGTATACCGACGCCGCTGCGATTTCCCAGGCTCGGGTCCGGATCCTCACCACAGCGATGTTGTGGGTGGTGAGTTCCGGGCACTGGATTACATCGAGGTCATGGTCGAATACTACTACGGCAGCCTTCACAGTACCCTCTCCCTCCTCCGAAGCCTGGTAGATCCGCGACCCTCGGTAGCCCCGCATTCTCCGGACAGAGCCCACGTAAGGCTCTTGAATAAGAGCAAAAGCCGTTCTCGACCGTGAAGCACACTCGAGCAGCTCGGCGGTCGCCAGCTGCTTTCTTTGGAGGTTAGCCTGCAGGATTTTATATGACTTTATTTCCACTACGGCGCCCTCAGCAGTATCCAATCTTTGATCGAGCCAATGCGTCCCATCTGCGTCTCACCGGGCAGTCTGGGCTGAACGCATTATGCGTCGTTCCCTCCAGCCCGGCTCTAGTGCAGTTACAGCAGGAGGGGGGCGCATTGGCTTTCACCTCCGGGCAATTATTGCGTAAGTGAGGGCCACCGCAGTGGCTGCAGGCTTCCTCTTTTTCTGTGCAGAGGCGTCTGCCGTGCCCATATCCTAGGCACAAAGAGCATTGGACCAGGGGAGATTGATCTTCCACCCTGATCCGCTGCATGTCTATATACACGGCAGACACCCCTGTTAGTCTACTCCAGAGGGTGGGGGAGACCCTCGCGACAATGTGACACATAAGGTTGTTCCGGGCCCGTTTTCTATATTTTACTGCAAATCGATCATCCTCAGCCGCAAGGTCGGTGAAGAGCTTGCTGTTCTGTGTCCTCAGGGCTTTCGTGACGTCCTCGTCGGTGTTATAGCTGAGGACGTCCCTGAGGATAATGAGCGGGTCCAGGTTTGCTGCGTCCTGGACGGTCAGCTGTTGACCGGCCGACCTTAGCTTCTCCCGGACCCTGCTCCGCTCCCCCTCGTCCCTGCAGCTGATGATGACCTTACTGTCCTTTGCCTTCCTGACCCTGTCGATCCGGTAGCCACCTTCCTTGGCGTTAATAGCAGTGCGGATCTTGTCCAGCACCTGCTCGCCAGTTTCTTGCTTGTCGTTGGAGGCGACCACCACCGAGTGTAGTGTTGGTCGCGGTGATGCTGCTAGCGGCTTAGGTGCGGCCAACACCCCCGCGTATGTGGTCGCCTCCAGCGCTGTCGAGTGTTTGGACAGACTTTCTTTTAATTCCTCCATTTTTTCGGCGCTCTCCCTCACCAACCTGCTATGGTCCGCCAGTGAGGAGAGCAGCTGGGAGTACTCTGGGTGGCTGCAACGTTCCGCTGGCACCGCTTCAACAGTGGCAGGCTGTTCCTTTTTTGTGGCTTTAAGGCCCTTCCCCTTGTCCGCTTCCCCATCCCTCACCATACGATAGAGGGTGTCAATGGCCAGGGTGACGTCCTCCTTGATGTCAGTTCGGAGGTTCCGACTTTGGCCAAGAGCAATCTTGGCCTTTGTAACCAGATTCCTGGCTTCTTGCACCCTACTGACGGAGGCTGGGGGTTTAGAGGCCTCTGCCACCCCAGCGAGCCTCTCTGGAGCTGGTGACACGCTCTTTAGTGTTGTGATCTTTTTAGGTTTCACTGGGGCGGCAGGTGCCGAGCTGGGGAAGGGTTGGTTTGCCTCCAACACCTCAATGCTCCTCCTGACGCTAGTGTTTGTCGGCTGAGCCGGGCTCACGTTTGAGGAAGCGCCAGGAGACTCTTCTTGGGTTGGCGGGGCATTTTTCTTGTTTACTGGGGTCCGGATGCCGAACATATTTTAATTTAATTGTAAACAGCAATGGGCAAAAGACAATTTCTCTTTTATGGATGGCGGCGATCGAGCAGCTAGCTGAGTGGGTACCTTAGCAGGGCTACTCTTCTTGCTAAGAAGAAGGGTCCAAAGGCCCCTGGTTAGCTTCTGGATACTTCACAGAGCTATTGCCGTCGCGTGCTCGTCCTTGTGCAATGCACCGTCCAGTGTATAGGGCTGGAATGTGCAATAAGGATAAAGATAATGATGATTAATTTCAGATAATATTTTTAAATACGACTGTCAGAGGTGATAATAAAATAATGTAAATAAATTAGCAAATCATAAACAATAAATTGAAATATTTGGTCACAATTGTACTAGATTTATAATTATTTTAAAATAGTTTGTTAAAACAGTCAGATATGTATATTAGTAAAATAAAATAATTAAATAAATAGGCATAGATAGTAAAGTACGAATTAAAAATTTCGGTCACAGTTGACTAGAATAGATAAGTCGACAGCCAAAAAAAGCTGTGGGTTCAAATTTTTAGAGTAAAATCTAAGTGCAGCGGTCAAAAGACACGTTACACTGCGTGAGAAAAGGTATCTTATGTTGGGGACTGCGCCCCGGTCAACTGATTGGTCAAAATTGTTCTGATAACTTTTCTTGGATAAAACAGTACTTCAACCTACGCTAAAAACCGCTAAATTTGTGTAAAAGAGCCTGGATTGAAGCGAATTTTATGTAATCCAAGTCAGGAGACTACTGGGATGCTTAAACCGTCAAAAAATAATTTTCAAAGATTTGGTCCCAAAGTCACACCCTTTCCTATAGTAAATTTTTGATGTTCTTGATTGCGACTAAAGGGCGGGTGGGTGGGACATTTTTTGACGTTTGGTGCGGCGTAGAGGGACGTGCGATACGTCAAAAGACGCGTCTCGGCGAGCCCTAGCCAGCTGTCCAGAAACTAGAATAAGCTTTAATAGAAATTTTGAAAAATTTGGCCGAAAAACTGAAAAATTTAGTGTTTTTTAATAGAAATAATTTAATTTCGACGTCCAAACCTACCCTAAATCGTGCAAAATGCAGTCAGGAAGACAGGTCGGAGTGGTAAGTATTTAATAAAATTTTTACAATGAAAAAATCTTGTCAGAATTTTGATAAATAATTAATTTTGTGTTTTTTACAGGTCGAGAAGGGTGGGGGTGTCAAAAAATCGAGTCACACCGCTTCGATGTCGCGTTTGAGGGTTATTGCGTGCTTACAAGCCTGTTGTAGCTATTATACGCAAAAAACCGCATCAAAATCGGTCTCCTTTTGAAAAAGTTATCGGGTTAGGTTAGGTTAGGTTAGGTTAGGTTAGGTTAGGTTAGGTTAGGTTAGGTTAGGTTAGGTTAGGTTAGGTTAGGTTAGGTTAGGTTAGGTTAGGTTAGGTTAGGTTAGGTTAGGTTAGGTTAGGTTAGGTTAGGTTAGGTTAGGTTAGGTTAGGTTAGGTTAGGTTAGGTTAGGTTAGGTTAGGTTAGGTTAGGTTAGGTTAGGTTAGGTTAGGTTAGGTTAGGTTAGGTTAGGTTAGGTTAGGTTAGGTTAGGTTAGGTTAGGTTAGGTTAGGTTAGGTTAGGTTAGGTTAGGTTAGGTTAGGTTAGGTTAGGTTAGGTTAGGTTAGGTTAGGTTAGGTTAGGTTAGGTTTTTTTTTTTTTTTTTTTTTTTTTTTTTTTTTTTTTGTGGCAGGAGTGGGAAATCCTCATGGACACCCCGAGGGGTAGTGCCGGACTCTTACCGGCTAAAACCCACTCCTGCCGTCAAGTGTACCCCTGACATAGTCAGAGACCTTATTTGCTCTGTTTTTAATTTTTAAAATTTTTTGCAATTAATTTTCTGGTGGAATAATATGTAGTTGAGTATAATATATCTATATATATTTAAATAAATAATATAATTTGTATAATACCTTATAAGGGTTTTCTATTTAGCTTATAAATAATTATATCTAATACGTTATAAACATTTATGTATAATAATTTTTGATAGATATTAAGATATAATAAATATGTTTATATAATAAATTCAATACTTTTAATAATTAACAATTTTTAATAAATAATTACTCTCAACTCGTTTATAATTCCCCATGCTTGCCAGGCCATATTATTGCTAATAAGGTGGAAGCATGGGTCGGGCTTCTTTATTCCTACCTATTATCTCTTGTTTTATTTTTATTTATTACTATTAAAGCCAATTTTATTGCGTATTCTAGAAATTTTGATCTTGTCTTTTTGCTTCTTATTAGGCCAGCTAAAGTGTTTTTACTAAGTTCGACCCCCAGCTGTTGTTCCAGGTCATAGCGCTCGCGAGCAAAGATGGGACACTCCAGCAGTATATGTGGCACAGATTCTTCTGCGAGTGGATCGCATGTGCACGACGAGCTCTCCTTACACTTGAAACGTTTCAAGTATGCAGAGAACCCGCCGTGTCCCGTTAGTATTTGGGTGGTAATGCTGGAGTGTTCCATCCCCCTTACTATCCTATAAGCGTCTGGTGCATTCGGGAAGAATAATTTTGTCCCAGAGGCAGTCTCCCCCGACCCGTATCTCCGGTCCCATTCGCCAAGCGTTTCCATACGGATTTGTCGCCTGACGAATGATATCGGACACAGGTCGTAGTCCGGTTTCCTCTTTGACCGTAGAGCAGCTTCTTTTGCTAGTTGGTCGGCTCTTTCGTTCCCCTCCAGCCCTGCGTGGGCCTTGATCCAGAACAAGGAGACGCTCTTGTTCTGGAGCGTGCAGAGTCGGATGGCGTCTCTCGTTTCCACAGCTAAGGGGTGAGGGGAGGTGACGTTTGTTACGGTCTGAAGAGCCGACTTTGAGTCACTGAAGATGCCAAACGTGGTACCAGTGTGTTTCAGCGCTTCTCCTACGGCTCGTTGTATAGCCAGGAGCTCCGCCTGATAGACGGTACAAAAGGACGGCAGTGCGAGCTTAAGGGCTTTGGTTTCGGACGTGTTATTCCACAATGATAGCGCCGCCCCAACCTTACCCTCGATCTTGCTGCCATCCGTAAAGATCCGCACGTCGAAATTACTGTGGGTTTGATATTGTTCCTCGTCTATCAGGCTGTCGAACTCCAGGCTAGTTTGCTCTGCAGGGTGTGGCGCCTCTATTGCTGGAGCCATACGTTCCACTTCCCTGTCTCCCAGTACCGGCTGCGGTATACCTCGCTTGGCACCATACAGTGAGGCCGCTTCCTGTATACGGAGGTCGAGCGGAAGCAACCCAGCCAGCACTAGGGCAGAGTTTAGGGATACGGTCCGGTAGGCCCTGCACAACTTTTGAGCGAAACCTCTCTGGACCACGTTTAGCTGCTTCCGGACTCCTAGCTTGGTCGTGGCTGGTGCCCACGCGCTCGCCGCGTACATTATGATGGGTTCGACGGCTGCGGTGTAAATCGATCTGATCACCTCTGGGTGGAGACCCCAACTCACACGTGCTGTCCTGGCCAGTTGTTTATAAATTCCTATCGCCTTTTTGCAGACGTCAGTCACGTGTGTGTTGAAGGTGAGTTTGGCGTCGACCGTAAGCCCCAGTATTTTAATTTCTTGGGACAGACCAATCTCGATCCCCCCCATGCTGAGGCGTGGGTTGTCATACTTGAGCCTCCGCGTGAGGACCATTGCGTTGGTTTTGTGCGGCGCGAATTTGAGCTTATTTTTGACACCCCACGCCTGAACACGTTCGAGTGCGGCATTGGCCCGTCCTTCGATTTCTAGGGCTGTTTCGCCGTCGAAGACCATCACAACATCGTCGGCAAACGCCTGGACGTATTCGCCACGACTTTCCTGCTCTTTGAGGAGCGGGTCCAGCAGCAAATTCCAGAGAATTGGGCCACCTATAGAGCCCTGGACGCAACCTTTATTTGTGTCTTTTCTGCACTCTTCCCCGCCATATCTAACCCTGACTACTCTATTGCTCAGGTAGCTGTCCATTACCCGCCTCAAATCAGCCGGACACCTTTCCTCAGCCAATCGCACTCTAATAGCTGGCCACCATGCACTGTCAAAGGCGCCCTCAATGTCCAGCGACACCAGGACAACGATCTTCTTCCTTGTGAGCCTTTCCCGAATGTGCTGTGTCAGACTGTAGAGGGCGTCCTCGGTGCTTTTTTGGGGCATAAAGCCGTATTGGCGAGTACTTATCGTCGGTAGTATGTAGTATTTGAGGCGAGCAACCAACATCTTTTCGTACACCTTCCCCAGGACAGGCAAAAGCCCAATCGGCCTGTAAGACTTTGGGACGGTGTACGAGGTTTTCCCAGGCTTCCTGAGCACCACCACGGTCGCCTCCTTCCAGATGTTTGGGAAGTAGTGGAGCGTGAGGCATTTGTTGATGAGGGCCAGAAAGAAGGCGGGGTCGCAGCAAACTGCGTGAGTGCAGATGTCAGCCGTGAGGCCATCAGCTCCCGGGGCCTTTTTCGGGTTAAAGGACTTTACGGACCGATCCAGCTCGCTTTGAGTAAACGGTGGTTCATGCTGCTCATCATGACTGCACTCGTTTACTTTGTTTGCCAGTTCTCTCGTGTGGCGATGGTCCGTATTGTCTTGCTCCTCGAGGTCCACCGGATAAAAAGTTTCAGCCAGCAGCCTCACGGAGCCTACGGCGTCCAAGGTGCGGCCATCCTTTTGTAAAGGTAGGTCCTCTTCCCTTTTGGCAGTTCTCCCCAAGACCCGATATATCCCTTCCCAGACTCCTTCCCTATCCTGTTTGCTGCAGAACTCTTTCCAGCCTGCTGTTTGTGCCTGTATCGCTGCTGCTTCATATTTTTCTTTTTCTTCCAGGTAAAGGCCAACAACCATCGCTCTTCGAGTCGGCGCTGCGCTCCTGATTCTACGTCTTTTGGTGGCGACTAGCTTCTTCATCTCCTCGAGCTCCTCAGACCACCACGGCAAGGTAAGTGTTACGGTATTCTTTTTTGTAGGTATAGTGTCTGTACTTGTATCTATTATTGCTTGTGTGTATGATTTGACTGTTGTTTCTAGTTGGTGGTTAGGTTAGGTTAGGTTAGGTTAGGTTAGGTTAGGTTAGGTTAGGTTAGGTTAGGTTAGGTTAGGTTAGGTTAGGTTAGGTTAGGTTAGGTTAGGTTAGGTTAGGTTAGGTTAGGTTAGGTTAGGTTAGGTTAGGTTAGGTTAGGTTAGGTTAGGTTAGGTTAGGTTAGGTTAGGTTAGGTTAGGTTAGGTTAGGTTAGGTTAGGTTAGGTTAGGTTAGGTTAGGTTAGGTTAGGTTAGGTTAGGTTAGGTTAGGTTAGGTTAGGTTAGGTTAGGTTAGGTTAGGTTAGGTTAGGTTAGGTTAGGTTAGGTTAGGTTAGGTTAGGTTAGGTTAGGTTAGGTTAGGTTAGGTTAGGTTAGGTTAGGTTAGGTTAGGTTAGGTTAGGTTAGGTTAGGTTAGGTTAGGTTAGGTTAGGTTAGGTTAGGTTAGGTTAGGTTAGGTTAGGTTAGGTTAGGTTAGGTTAGGTTAGGTTAGGTTAGGTTAGGTTAGGTTAGGTTAGGTTAGGTTAGGTTAGGTTAGGTTAGGTTAGGTTAGGTTAGGTTAGGTTAGGTTAGGTTAGGTTAGGTTAGGTTAGGTTAGGTTAGGTTAGGTTAGGTTAGGTTAGGTTAGGTTAGGTTAGGTTAGGTTAGGTTAGGTTAGGTTAGGTTAGGTTAGGTTAGGTTAGGTTAGGTTAGGTTAGGTTAGGTTAGGTTAGGTTAGGTTAGGTTAGGTTAGGTTAGGTTAGGTTAGGTTAGGTTAGGTTAGGTTAGGTTAGGTTAGGTTAGGTTAGGTTAGGTTAGGTTAGGTTAGGTTAGGTTAGGTTAGGTTAGGTTAGGTTAGGTTAGGTTAGGTTAGGTTAGGTTAGGTTAGGTTAGGTTAGGTTAGGTTAGGTTAGGTTAGGTTAGGTTAGGTTAGGTTAGGTTAGGTTAGGTTAGGTTAGGTTAGGTTAGGTTAGGTTAGGTTAGGTTAGGTTAGGTTAGGTTAGGTTAGGTTAGGTTAGGTTAGGTTAGGTTAGGTTAGGTTAGGTTAGGTTAGGTTAGGTTAGGTTAGGTTAGGTTAGGTTAGGTTAGGTTAGGTTAGGTTAGGTTAGGTTAGGTTAGGTTAGGTTAGGTTAGGTTAGGTTAGGTTAGGTTAGGTTAGGTTAGGTTAGGTTAGGTTAGGTTAGGTTAGGTTAGGTTAGGTTAGGTTAGGTTAGGTTAGGTTAGGTTAGGTTAGGTTAGGTTAGGTTAGGTTAGGTTAGGTTAGGTTAGGTTAGGTTAGGTTAGGTTAGGTTAGGTTAGGTTAGGTTAGGTTAGGTTAGGTTAGGTTAGGTTAGGTTAGGTTAGGTTAGGTTAGGTTAGGTTAGGTTAGGTTAGGTTAGGTTAGGTTAGGTTAGGTTAGGTTAGGTTAGGTTAGGTTAGGTTAGGTTAGGTTAGGTTAGGTTAGGTTAGGTTAGGTTAGGTTAGGTTAGGTTAGGTTAGGTTAGGTTAGGTTAGGTTAGGTTAGGTTAGGTTAGGTTAGGTTAGGTTAGGTTAGGTTAGGTTAGGTTAGGTTAGGTTAGGTTAGGTTAGGTTAGGTTAGGTTAGGTTAGGTTAGGTTAGGTTAGGTTAGGTTAGGTTAGGTTAGGTTAGGTTAGGTTAGGTTAGGTTAGGTTAGGTTAGGTTAGGTTAGGTTAGGTTAGGTTAGGTTAGGTTAGGTTAGGTTAGGTTAGGTTAGGTTAGGTTAGGTTAGGTTAGGTTAGGTTAGGTTAGGTTAGGTTAGGTTAGGTTAGGTTAGGTTAGGTTAGGTTAGGTTAGGTTAGGTTAGGTTAGGTTAGGTTAGGTTAGGTTAGGTTAGGTTAGGTTAGGTTAGGTTAGGTTAGGTTAGGTTAGGTTAGGTTAGGTTAGGTTAGGTTAGGTTAGGTTAGGTTAGGTTAGGTTAGGTTAGGTTAGGTTAGGTTAGGTTAGGTTAGGTTAGGTTAGGTTAGGTTAGGTTAGGTTAGGTTAGGTTAGGTTAGGTTAGGTTAGGTTAGGTTAGGTTAGGTTAGGTTAGGTTAGGTTAGGTTAGGTTAGGTTAGGTTAGGTTAGGTTAGGTTAGGTTAGGTTAGGTTAGGTTAGGTTAGGTTAGGTTAGGTTAGGTTAGGTTAGGTTAGGTTAGGTTAGGTTAGGTTAGGTTAGGTTAGGTTAGGTTAGGTTAGGTTAGGTTAGGTTAGGTTAGGTTAGGTTAGGTTAGGTTAGGTTAGGTTAGGTTAGGTTAGGTTAGGTTAGGTTAGGTTAGGTTAGGTTAGGTTAGGTTAGGTTAGGTTAGGTTAGGTTAGGTTAGGTTAGGTTAGGTTAGGTTAGGTTAGGTTAGGTTAGGTTAGGTTAGGTTAGGTTAGGTTAGGTTAGGTTAGGTTAGGTTAGGTTAGGTTAGGTTAGGTTAGGTTAGGTTAGGTTAGGTTAGGTTAGGTTAGGTTAGGTTAGGTTAGGTTAGGTTAGGTTAGGTTAGGTTAGGTTAGGTTAGGTTAGGTTAGGTTAGGTTAGGTTAGGTTAGGTTAGGTTAGGTTAGGTTAGGTTAGGTTAGGTTAGGTTAGGTTAGGTTAGGTTAGGTTAGGTTAGGTTAGGTTAGGTTAGGTTAGGTTAGGTTAGGTTAGGTTAGGTTAGGTTAGGTTAGGTTAGGTTAGGTTAGGTTAGGTTAGGCTAGGTTAGGTTAGGTTAGGTTAGGTTAGGTTAGGTTAGGTTAGGTTAGGTTAGGTTAGGTTAGGTTAGGTTAGGTTAGGTTAGGTTAGGTTAGGTTAGGTTAGGTTAGGTTAGGTTAGGTTAGGTTAGGTTAGGTTAGGTTAGGTTAGGTTAGGTTAGGTTAGGTTAGGTTAGGTTAGGTTAGGTTAGGTTAGGTTAGGTTAGGTTAGGTTAGGTTAGGTTAGGTTAGGTTAGGTTAGGTTAGGTTAGGTTAGGTTAGGTTAGGTTAGGTTAGGTTAGGTTAGGTTAGGTTAGGTTAGGTTAGGTTAGGTTAGGTTAGGTTAGGTTAGGTTAGGTTAGGTTAGGTTAGGTTAGGTTAGGTTAGGTTAGGTTAGGTTAGGTTAGGTTAGGTTAGGTTAGGTTAGGTTAGGTTAGGTTAGGTTAGGTTAGGTTAGGTTAGGTTAGGTTAGGTTAGGTTAGGTTAGGTTAGGTTAGGTTAGGTTAGGTTAGGTTAGGTTAGGTTAGGTTAGGTTAGGTTAGGTTAGGTTAGGTTAGGTTAGGTTAGGTTAGGTTAGGTTAGGTTAGGTTAGGTTAGGTTAGGTTAGGTTAGGTTAGGTTAGGTTAGGTTAGGTTAGGTTAGGTTAGGTTAGGTTAGGTTAGGTTAGGTTAGGTTAGGTTAGGTTAGGTTAGGTTAGGTTAGGTTAG